>NC_045557.1:11919328-12039328 GCF_009769535.1 Thamnophis elegans | reverse complement strand
GACATCTCCAAGATGCTGGACATCTTGCAATGGCCCCCTCCCACTCCAGGAGAAGCCGTCCCTTCCTTCACCCCCCTCGCCCGTCCCCGGACGAGGTCGCCCACCTCCTCCACCAGGAGGGTCTCCAACTCCTTCTTGCAGTCCTCCATCCGCTGTTGGTCAGCGCTGTCCACCACCCAGATGAGCCCGTCGGTGCTCTCAAAATAATTGCGCCAGTAGGAGCGCAGGGACTTCTGACCCCCCACGTCCCAGATGTTCAGCTTGAACCTGTGGGGGAGAGAGAGTGTGTCATGTGTCTGACTCTGAGATGGAAGGCGAACAGCTGACAGGGAGCGGGCGAGTGGCTCCATTGGCTGTGGAGGAGACCGGGCAAGGCTGGGCAGAGCAGAGAAGAGGTAGAAGACGGGAGAGGGGTTCAGATGAAGACCAAGGCCCATCCCTCCCTCATTCTTGGGCACGCAGGGGAGAACGACGGTGGTTGCATGGCTTACGAGGAAAGAAAGTGTCCTGATTCCCTTCATAAGGCACACCTGGGGAATGGACTTTAAAGGAGATGTTTGTCGGGAACAAACGCTGAGTTCATCAAGTGTAGAGCGCATCCTCCCTGGCATTCCTCCAGACTGCTTTCAGTATTTATGGCAGTGTTTCTCAACCTTGGAGACTTGAAGTCCTGTGGACTTCAACTCCCAGAATCCCCCTGGCTGGGGGATTCTGGGAGTTGAAGTCCACAGGACTTCAAGTCTCCCAAGGTTGAGAAACACTGATTTATGGCCTTCTGTGTGCTTATCTTGTCCCTGCTGGAATGATTCTCCCTATCTGCCCTGCGGGAGTGATTGATTGATTGATTGATTGATTGATTGATTGATTGATTGCAGTCATTCTGCTTACAGCCTTTGGACTGCAGGTCTGTGGGAGCACTTTCCTCCAGGCCAGAGAGTGAGAGGGGCGTTGGGAGCACAGTTGGTGCCAATAAAGGGACTCATACCAGGTCTCTGGTTCTGTTGCCTTGGCGCCATGCCCTGGGTCACCACAGAGAGAGAGGCAAGGCGCAGGTGGGGGAGCCAGGCCAAAGGGGAAGGGAGGAGGAGGAGAGGGTGCAGAATCCTCACCCGCGATGCTCCAAGGTCTTGATGTTAAAGCCCAGCGTGGGGGAGATGGTGTCAATCTCGTCCCCATTGAACTTTTTCAGGATGGTGGTTTTGCCGGCGTTGTCCAGACCCCTCAGGGCAGCGCAAGTCAAGGGCAACAAGCCAACGGGGTTTCAAACCAGGAGAGCATTAGAGGGACGGGCCAAGCGGCTGGCCAAGGAAAACTGCTGAGCAGGTAAAAGGCATTTCTCCCTAACAGATTAACAGAACTGGAAGGGACCTTGGAGGTCTTCTAGCCCAGCCCCCTTGCTCAAGCAGGAGATCCTTACAGAATAACAGAGCTGGAAGGGACCTCAGAGGTCATCTAGTCCAGCCCCCTTGCTCAAGCAGGAGATCCTTACAGAATAACAGAGTTGGAAGGGACCTTGGAGGTCTTCTAGTCCAGCCCCTTTGCTCAAGCGGGAGACCTTACAGAATAACAGAGTTGGAAGGGACCTTGGAGGTCTTCTAGTCCATCCCCTTTGCTCAAGCAGGAGATCCTTACAGAATAACAGAGTTGGAAGGGACCTTGGAGGTCTTCTAGTCCAGCCCCCTTGCTCAAGCAGGAGACCCTACACCGTTTATTAACAGATTAAGATTAATAGAGTTGGAAGGGACCCTCTACAGGACACCCTCCTTACACCATTCGTGACAAACGGCAGTCCAGTCTCTTCTGGAAAGCTCCCCCACTCCACCCCAAGCAATTCTGCGCCCCTAAGCTGACGGACGAGCGTTCCTGGGAAGCCCCAAGGCATGCAGAGATGGAGCCCAAAGCACTCTGCCCATGCACAAGGGCACTCTTGCCCAGGCAAGGGGAGGGATGGAAACGCTGCCTGGGGTTGGGGGTGAGCCCAGCCCCAAAGCAGCTCCTCTTTCCTGGGATGCAAAGTCGGGGGTCCCCCCCCAACCCATCAGCCCCCCCCCAATCCCGGTTCCCCCATTGCTCTTTTTTTTCCCCTCGCGGAAGGATACAGCATCAGTAGTCGCAGCTCCCGCTCCTTTTGCCGCATCTTCTTCAAGATGCTCAGCAGCCCCATCGCCCGCGCGGAAGCTCTGCCCGCGCTCCGCCCACAGCCGGGACGCCGCGCGCGGCTCCGCCCCCTCGGAACGCCGTCTCCGCCAATCAGAAAGGCCGGGGGCGATCCCGGCTGTAGAAGAACAACATAAAGGGGGTGGGAGGGAAATGTAATATATACTTCCGGCTGTCCATCGCCACGCTGTTGCGTGGCAACGAGAAAAACGGCAGCGAAGGGACTTGGTGCGCGTGAAGAAGCGGTTGTAGAGATGCACAACGGTTGTGGAGACTTTGTGTAGACGGAAGCAAAGAGATTTAACAACATAACGAAGGGACCTTAGAGGTCTTCTAGTCCAACCCCTCCTCCCCACAAGCAGAACGTATACATTGCGAGGCTAGTTGTGCATTTGTGTGAGTCCTGCCTGAGTGTTTGAGGCAGGTTTTTTTTTCTGCTCAGAAATAAAAGCTTTCTATCAAATGAATTTGATATTTTCAAATGAGTGGAAGATTTAGTCAAGTTTTCCCATCGCCTTTGCGCCTCACTTCAAAAAGGAACCTGAAGTCGAATCTGCCCACAAGTCGGACTTCACCCCTTTACTCCCTGTGGCCATTCAGAGTCCCGCCCCCTTCCGGGTAGAGAAGACGAATCGGCAAGCCGGAGGATTGTCAATTCTACCGCAAATGTAGATCTGCGAAACTTTGAAGAGATACGTGCTGTTGCATTGAGAGTTTCAAAAGATTTTTTTTTTCCGGGACGGACGCCATAGACCCAAAGAAATTAAGGAGGGGAAAAAAAACGTCAATTCTGTATAAATTCGTTTTTACAACCTTTATTTAATGCAAAATAAGCAAATGGAGATGTCTGTTTATGAAGCTGCTCAGAAAAGGCACCCTAATTGGTTTATATTTAAAACCACACAATTGCAAATCATAGAATAGAATAAAAAATATAGAATAGGAATATGGAATAGGACAGGACCAGGACTATAATAGAATAAGGCCCAATGAGTCATGCACTGGCCATGCCCATGCCCAAGTGGCAGTTGGAACCGAGTTTTTTTCAGGTGGGCAGGGGGAGTAGAACGTCTAACTCCTTAGCACCAGAGTGTGTTAATAATATGATAAGAAATACTAATAATCTGATGGGTCATTTCAAAAAATCCTTTCTTAGCGAGCATCCAGAAGCCGAGAGGAACATATGTGCCAAATTTCAAGTTTTACGGTTCTGGGTATTTCGTGATGATGCATGAGTGGAATTTTAGATTAGATAGATAGATAGATAGATAGATAGATAGATAGATAGATAGATAGATAGATAGATAGATAGAGATAGATAGATAGATAGATAGATAGATAGATAGATATATTTATCACATTTTAAAAGACTCCTTTAGGGAAATAATAAATACTCCAGAGAAAGGACACTCTGGAAACGGAAGTTTTCTCTTTTAAGTGTGGTTTCGTTCCATTTCAAAAAAAACTGAGGCAGGGAGTTCCACTGGCTAACCGCATTTTTTTATTTGCTTTGCAACTCAAGCCTCTTCTACTCATCTCTTGAAGGGAAAAAACAGCCCATAACACAGAAGCCTCAAACACCATTTGTGTGAAGCATTGAATGGCATTGAAAGTTTGAAAGAATAACCGAAGGGACCTTGGAGGTCATCTAGTCTAACGCCCTGCTCAAGCGGGAGACCCTCAACCACGGCTGTCCAAAAGTTTTGACCCCAGGGAAATCTCCTCCAAACAGCAGCTGCCTGTTTCTCTTCTTTCAGAATTAAGAAAGTTTTCCAGATGTGGCGAACTGTAACTCGTCAGTGAAGGATGCTGGGAACTGTAGTTCGTCAACGGGTCCAGAGTGCAGCCATGCAGAGATGGATAAAGTACACTTTCCCATGTTCCTCAGCATTGAATTGCTGGGCAAGGACAGCCACATCTGGAAAACCTAACCAATTTCAACCCCAAAAGAATAAAATCAGTTTTAGTGGGAATTTTATCGCTGGCTTGTCTAATGAAAAAAACAGGGCATCGTAGCCCCCCAAAAGGCCATGCCTACAATTAGTGCACGCTGCCTGTGGCTGAGAAAAGAACATCCTCAACCACAAACCATGTGCAGACAGAGGCCCAATCCTTGTTCTATTTTTTGCACTATTCCAGTGTGATAAATAGCACTCATAACGCATCAAAGCATTGATATGTCCCTGTAACACTATGTTTTTTCAACCTCTGCAAATTTAAGATGTGTGGACTTCAACCCTCAAAATTCTCCAGCCAGCTAATGCTTAAAGCATGCTGGCTAGGGAATTCTGGGCGCTGAAGTCCACATACATAAAACATGCTGGCTGGGGGATTGTGGGAGTTGAAATCCATCCATCTTAAAGCATGCTGCCTGGAGAATTCTGGGAGTTGAAGTCCTTAAAGCTTGCTGGCTGGGGAATTCTGGGTACTGAAATCCATCCATCTTAAAGCATGCTGGCTGGGGAATTCTGGGAGTTGAAGTCCTTAAAGCATGCTGGCTGGGGAATTCTGGGAGTTGGAAGTCCATCCATCTTAAACTTGCAGAGGTTGAAAAACGCTGTTCTAAAACAAGCAGCAAATGCCAGTTACCCGTATACAGAGCCGGTTTGGATCGCAGCTTGTTGGGGCACTCGCAGGCCCGCCCACCCAGGCTCTATGCCGTCCTATTTAGGCACGTTTTCAAGCCGCCCGCATGCGTGCAAGCCGGCAGGGAAAGTAAGTGAATACCTGCCCGTATAGTAGAACAAGGAGGCACAATTGAGAGGCTGTAAACAATAATTTGCTGCTTGCAACATCCCTGAAGAGCTAGCTTTCTACATACAGAGAGAGGTTTGCAAACCGCAGCCAGCGTTCCAAGGCAAATTATTCTTTCGTGCCTGAACAGGAGACTTGCGCACACGCACTGCAGCGTGACACACACACACACACGCTGCCTTAGCTGCAGACCCTCTCCGCGAGATCCAACAGACTCCCCTTCCATTTCCCGTCCACGAGGAGCACGGAAGTCCTGTTTTCCAAAGTAGCCGAATCCTTGAAGGAGGATTTCTGGAAGACGACGCTGTCCTCCGTGACGGTCAAGCCGTGCGCCCGGCATAAGTCAGCGGCCTCTTTCGGGGTGTCGATAGCCAGCAGGTGGCTCAGCCGGGCCAGGGGGTACCGGCAGTTTTTTGCATTGAAGCCGTGGCTAAAAGTGAGCAATGCCAAGCGGCGGGTTCTGGCCAGGTGGGGATGGAGGGCGCAGCTGGGGAGGTAAGGGAGCTCCCGGGCCAGGCGGAAGAAACGGGCAAAATCGCGTTCCAGGAAAGCCCAGTGGATGGCGAGGGCAGCCTTGAGGTCGGGAGAGGCTCGGATATCATCGGACAGCTGGAGGATCTGCCAGAGAGCATCTGGGGAGCCTGGGGAGGGTGGAAGGAAGGAACAAAGATAAGAAAAAAGGAGACCGTAATCCCTGACTCGATTTATGACAATGGAGTCCAACCTTTCTGTTGTTAAGTGAGACATTTGTCTTTTAAATGCAGATGGACTGCTGAATCATGTTCTGGTGGGTTTGTTCCCCTATGTTGCACCGTGCACTGGTGAAGTGGCTGTTTTGTTTCCCCAAAGTACCCATGGATCATTGCCACATTGCTGGATTTGTCTCGGGGTGTTTTTCCAGTATTTGAAGAGCAGCCGCAAATGAGACTGGGGGGGAGGGGGGGGAACTATTCTGCAAATCACCTCAAGGTAGGACAAGAAACAATGGTTGGAAACTAACCAAAAAGAGAAGCAACCTGGAATGAAGGAGAAATTTCCTAACAGTCAGGATAAGGAACCAGTGGAACAGCTTGCCACCAGAGGTTGTGGGTGCCCCATCCCTGGAGGTTTTTAAGAAGAGACCAGTCTGAGATTGTATAGGTTCTCCTGCTTGAGCAGGGGGCTTGACTAGAAGACCTCCAGGGTCCCTTCCAGCTCTATTCTATTTTATGCTATTCTATGCTATGCTGTCCTCTATATTCTATTCTATTCTATGCTATCTATCCTATCCTACCCTATTCTCTATATTCTGTTCTGTTCTATTCTGTTCTATGCTATGCTATTCTATGCTATACTGTCCTCTATAGTCTATTCTATTCTATGCTATCTATCCTATCCTACCGTATTCTCTATATTCTGTTCTATTCTATGCTATTCTATTCTATGCTATACTATCCTATCCTATCCCCTATATTCTATTCTGTTCTATTCTGTTCTATTCTATGCTATCCTATCCTATCCTACCCTATATATTCTATTCTGTTCTACTCTGTTCTATGCTATTCTATGCTATTCTATGCTATCCTATCTTACCCTATCCTCTATATTCTGTTCTGTTCTGTTCCTATTCCAATTCCACTCTACTTTCTTCTCTTCTATTTTCTTTTCTATCTTCTCTTCTCTTTTCTTATTTTCTATTCTCTTCTATCCTTGGGATAAACAAGCTTCACTTCCCAAACAGACAGTTCCACGGGCAGCCCCATTTTTCTGGAATCCTTCCCCCCATCCCGATCCAACCCCATCCCCTGGGTTGTCTAACACAGTGGCCACCAACCAGTGCGTGGACCACTCGGGGCCCATGAGAAAATTTTGGTGGCCCGCAGAAAAATAATTTGCATTTTTTATATTGCACTAAATAGTATTTATCTTTTTTTTAAAAAAAAATCACATTAGTGGTCCGGGGAGATGTAACATTATGAATTTAGTGCTCCCTGAGGGCCGAAAAGTTGGTGACCCTAACATTTTGTTATTGAGAAGTTGTGGGAGCTTCATCCCTGGAGGCTTTCAAGAAGAGACTGGACTGCCATCTGTTGGAAATAGTGTAGGGTCTCCTGCTTGGGTGGGGGGTTGGACTAGATGACCTCCAAGGTCCCTTCCAACTCTGTTCATTTTTAAGTACTCCCCCACCCCGTCTCTGCCTGCGACCCCCGGAGGCTCACCCAGGTGGTAGAGCAGAAAGAGCGCCTGGAAGCGGGGCTGGGCAGGATGGGCGCAGCCGGGGCGGCGGTAGGATCGGCGCAGGGCGGCGAAGGTCTCGCGGAGCTGCCCGTCGTGCAGGTGGGCGTCGAAGCGGCCGGGCGGCTGGTCGCAGAGCCGGGCTCCGGCGTGGAGCAGGTAGAGCAGGGCGCGCTCCAGCAGGGCTGCGCAGGGGGCGGCGGGCGGGCGCTGCAGAGCGAGATCCAGCCGGATGGCGCGCAGCCGGTCGGCCACGAAGGCGCAGCGCTCGGCCGGGGACACCCCGCCGCCTTCGGCCCCCCAGACGCCCAGCAGGTGCCGCATCGTGGCCAGCAGCACCGGCGGCGGGCGGAGGTCGGAAGCCCGCGGGGGAGCCTGGCCGGCCGCCGGGCGGGAAAACTCCTTCACCGCCCGCGCGGGGTCCGGCTTCCCGTCCGCGCTCAGCTCCAGCCGGTGCAGCCGCTTCTGGCGCCGCCGCCGGTTGAACTCCGTCGCCGGGCACATCTCCTTGCAGAGGGCCGGCCGCGGAGGACCCTCCGCCTCCTCGCCGTTCATGCCCGGGAATCCGCGCAGGGAGCTGACGGGAGGCAGGCGGGGCTCTGCGCGCTTTGCCCGCCTTCCCGGAGGCTGGTTTTCCGCCCTGCGCCCGCGGGCGTCCGGTTGCAAAAGGCGCCTACCCGGGCAAGTTTTCCCGCCCCCCAATTTTAGAGTCTTTTGATCTTCATAAATCTATTATCTATAATAAGGTAGATCAGTAGATGGGGATGTGAAAGTAGACCATTTCATAATATTTTTATTTATATTTATTTATATTTATTTATATTTATTTATATTTATTTATATTTATTTATATGTATTTATATGTATTTATATGTATTTATATGTATTTATATTTATTTATTTCATTTAGTTTTCATTTATTTAATTTTGTATTTATTTATTTTTACTTATGTTTAATTTTTTATTTTTATTTATTTATTTTATTTATTTATTTTTACTTTTTTTATGGAATGATGTAAAGAGAATAACGTGGTTTGAAGTGGGAATAGCAAAGATATTAGTGATAGATTAATTTGTCAAGATGAATTAACAGTCCTTAGTTGGAGAACCCCCGCCCCCCCAAAAAAGGCGTTTAGCAAGGATATGTAAGACTAAACGAATTAATGGAAAAGGACAAAGGATTATATAAAAGAGATGAATATTGATAAAAGTCTGAAGATTAGAATACAAAGAAACTATGATTATAAATGTGATATATAAGATGAAACGTGGTAAACACTGCCAATATTTATTTTAAATTCTCTTCCTTTCTGAAAGGGATATTTTTTTTACCCAATCTGTTGCGGCAGGTCAGAATAGCGTCTGTAAGATTGGGGGATCCTTAGAGATCATCTAGTCCAACCCCCTCCTGAAAGCAGGAAACCCATCCCAAAAAATGCATTGCAAAAAAAAATCCCCTTGTTCCCTATTTCATATTTAGCAAAAGCTGAAAAAAATGAAGTTTGGGAATTTGTAGTTGGGTCACCAAGCGAGGGAGGGAAAATGCCAAACAGTCTTTGAAGCTAATTTTGCGCTCAGCGGGTCTCTCTATTGTTTTATAGATCTACGTGGCTCCCCCGGCTTGGCCAATCGCCTGCTCCTTCCCGGAAAGGGGCGGGTCTTCAGAGTGAATGATTGCAAGGGGAAAGGGGCGTGGTGCGATTTGTGGTCAAGGCCGACTTCGGGTTCCCGTTGTGCTTGGATGTTGGCAGTTGGGTGGCCGATGCTGGAGTTTTAAAATCCAGATCTGCTTTTTTTAGATCATTTAGACATTTTTTTTAATTTTAAAATTTAATATAATTACTATTAACACAACTCTTAAACACAATCACAATCACTCCACGTACACGTGGGAACGTATGATTGGTCTTTCCCTCCCTTTTCCTTTCTTGTTTTCTCCTAATTACTTGCATTTTATTCTTTATAATATTTATGTTGTTTGTATTTCTTGTCATGGGTTGCACCAGTGAGACTAAAACCAATTTCGTTGTATTTATTTTGTACAATGACAATAAAGGAGAGATATAATCTATCATCTCTATCATCTCTCTCTCCTATCTATCTATCTGTCTGTCTGTCTGTCTGTCTATATCTATCTATCTATCTATCTATCTATCTATCTATCTATCTATCTATCTATATCTATCTGTCTATATCTATCTATCTATCTGTATCTATCTGTCTGTCTGTCTGTCTATATCTATCTATCTATCTATCTATCTATCTATCTATCTATCTATCTATCTATATCTATCTGTCTATATCTATCTGTATCTATCTGTCTGTCTGTCTATATCTATCTATCTATCTATATCTATCTGTCTATATCTATCTATCTATCTGTATCTATCTGTATCTGTCTGTCTGTCTGTCTATATCTATCTATCTATCTCATCTCTCCTATCTCTCTATCATCTTTCTATCATCTATCTATCTCCTCTCTCTCTCCTATCTATCTCTATCATCTCTATCATCTCTCTCTCTCTCCCTCTCTCTCTCCTATCTATCTCTATCTCTATCTATCTATATCATATTTCTCCTATCTATCATCTATCTATCTATCTATCTATCTATCTATCTTTATCATCTCTCTCTCTCCTATCTATTTATCTATATACAATAGGAGTTTTTCTAGACGTGGTATGGTGTGTATTATCTAAAAACCATTTTGTTTTAAATCTGAATTATTGTGCTTTTTGTTATCTGAGGGTTTTTTTGTAGAATCTGGGTTTATTTGACCACAAAATCTTGGATTAATTTAAGCAGTGCTTGAGTTGAGTTTAGGACCAGAGCAAAACTTTTATCGGTCTCGACCCACCAAGCAACATTCCCGAGGATCCCCTCCAAAACTTCCTAATATAGGTAATCCTCGACTTACGACCACAATGGAATCCAAAAGTTCTGTTGCTAAGCGAGACAATTGCTCAGTGAGTTTTGCCCCATGTTTCAAGAAGAGACTGGACTGCCATCTGTCAGAAATGGTGCAGGGTCTCCTGCTTGGGTGGGGGGTTGGACTAGATGACCTACATGGTCCCTTCCAGCTCTGTTAATCTGCAATATGTAAATATATCAAACTGACTTTCCAGCTGATTAGGACAATGTTGCTTCCAGCATGGAAGATCTATTTTTGCCTTCGCAGATTTGTCTGCTCTGTGTTGCTCGAAAATATGAAAGGATTTTGGAGGCTTTCAAGAAGAGACTGGATTTCCATCTGTCAGAAATGGTGTAGGGTCTCCTGCTTGGGAGGGTGGGTTGGACTAGATGACCTCCAAGGTCCCTTCCAACTTCATTAATCTGTTAAATCTGATATTTATAGTTGCAAGTGAGCAACAAGAAACCCAGAAAACACACAGTGGTTAAAAGGTTAATAAACAGTTTATTTGCATTTTACAAGATCAGTTTCCATACATTCTCAATTAATTTGCCATTAAAGTGCTGAAAAATAGTTTTCTTTGTATTCGTTTTGTTTTATAATCAAGGTACAGTTAATGACAAAAAGATAACAATTTTGCATCTGTCGGGAGGAATTAATGACAAAAATATTTGTTCCTCAGCTAAGAGGACTCTCTTCTTTTACAAAAATAAGAAATATTCAGAAGCAATAAAGAGGGCGTCGTAAGGGTTTTTGGCTTGAATTGTTTTGCAACAGCGTTTTTTCAACAACAAATAAATTCCATGTGGATATTTGGTTGCAATTGGTTTAATCATTTTATCGAACAAATGAAAAAGTCATTTTTTGTTGCAAAGAAGGCCCAGATTTGACACCTCTTACTTGCTTCTGTATATGTGCAGTGTTTCTTTTTCATAAATCCATAATTTTAAAGGAGAAAACATTTTAGCCCCCTGCAAGTAAAAGCAAAAATAAAATAAACCCCTAGTAGTTAAAATGAACACATTTTCATGGATCAACACTGAAGATACTCAGTGAATTGAAATATATATGTAATATATCTCAATCAAAGCTTGCTTAGGTAAACATAAAGCTCTTGTAGCATACGAAGCATAATCTTATGCCCGAGCAAAAGAGAAAATCATCCAAAATACTCCCCTCAAAAAAAAAACTGTACATCTATCTTCCTTACGGCACAGCTTTAAATATCACATAATCCAGGCTTTTCAAAATCCGTCACTTCTCCATCCGCAAAAAATTCACCCCTTTGCTGATCTGTGTGTCTGTGGGGGGGGGGGATTTTAGATTGAATTCAAACTGATACAGCTGAAAGACCCTGCCGTGGTTTTTTTTAAGGCATTGGCTGCTACTTTTTGAAAAAAGTTTTTCTTTTAAAAAAAATTTCTTTTTTTAAAAAAAGTTTTTCTTTTTTGAAAAAGTTTTTTTTAAGTTTTTCTTTTTTAGAAAACTTTTTTTAAATTTTTTTCTTTTTTAAAATTTTTTTTTCCTTTTTTTAAAAAAAGTTTTCCTTTTTTAAAAAAAAGAAAGAAAGGCGGATATTCTCAGCGCAATTCCCCCAAAGACCACTTTGGGAAGAATTTAGGAGATATTCATGACCCCAGCAAAAGGGTCAGAAATTTCTGGCAGGCTCTATAATGCTGCGTGTCGTGGCCTCGCCGTGAAAAAACGTGCCGATGATACATTAAAATTGTTCGCCTTCCGCCCTGGACCACCGCAAATGCCCCCTGCTGTATCAGTTTGGAATTGATTTAGATCTCGGGAAGATAGAAATCTTTGAGTGGAACCTGCCCCTATTCACAGTAAAACAGGAATCACTTTGCTCTCAAAACCCTAGTATTTCACTGTAGATCACCTGTTTCATTGCAAAGTATTTGAAGCCGGAAGGGAAAATATATATATATATATATACAGAGGGAGAAGGAGAGCGCAATGGGGTGAGAGGGACCTTATGTACAGGAAGGGGTGTTATGTACATATGCGTTTTCCTGGACTACTCTTTCTTTTTCGCCACCGTCAATTCCACCACCGGCACTCGGAAGCCAGCTTTCGTCCCGCTTTCGTTACTGGAGGACGAAGAGAGCCGCGATTTTTTGGACTCGAGGGAGGCGCCGCTGCCTTGGGTTCTCCCTGCCTCGTCGTCACTTCCCGTGACCTCGTACGACCCTTTGCTTTTTGACCCGATCCCGCCAAATGTGCCAAATTTGAGCTTGGCATGCTTGCCTTTGTCTCCTTCATGCTCCAGCGTGCCGGTCGGGGTGGAGTGCGAGGAGTGCTCGTCACTAAAGGAGGACGACCGGTGCCGGGACTTTTTGGTCTTAAAGAAGGAGAATTTTCCTTTGGGCGAGGCGGCTGCTTCCCCTACTTCCACCTCACCTTCTAAGGACCCTAAACTTGCTTTGAGCTCTCCTTCAACCCCGGCCCCAGATGTTGAGATTTCTGGAGAGCCCACACTTCCTTTGGCTTTGGGTTTGGAGAAGCCAAACTTGGGCATTTTGATTTTAGATTTCTTCAGTTTCAGGTCAGGTTCTTCCAACTCAACTGTTACTGCCTCATCGTGGAGACTTGCTTGGGGTGGGTGAGGAAACTCGACATCGACCCCGACTTCCCTTCCCACTGGTTCCTGCCCTGCCACCACAAATTTCGGGATTTTCATTTTAGGGAAGGACACCTTGCCAGTTGAACTTTCTACATGGCCTTGTGGAGCCTCCATCCCAAAAGAAGGACCTTTGAGACATAATTTGGGATCGCTGAGATCACCCCCTATCTTTGGTCCAGAAAAGCGAAGGTCCCCTGTCCCTTTGGCGCCCATGGGTATCTCCGGCGCTTTGGCCTTGGGCCCTTTCAGATTGACCTCAAAGTCTGGCCCGGAAACTTTTGGACCTGAGACATTGAGGGAAGGTCCTCTCAGGCAGATATCCGGGGTCCCAGTGTCCAAGTCCAGGCCAGAAATCTTCATGCCTGGCATTTCCAGTCCACCGTGTTGACCTTTCAAGTCAGTAGCAAACTGGGTGTCTCCTTTCAAACTTGGTCCTTTCATGTTCAAATCAAAGTCAACTTCAGGTCCTTTGATCTGTGGTCCTGAAATGCCGCCCCCTTCACCAGCGATGGCAAACTGCGGAAGTTTCATGCAGGGAAGTTTAACTCCGCCTCCAGAGCCTTCCACTTGGGGGGATGTCATGCTACCAGAAACGCCGAGATCTCCTTTGATCTTTGGTCCTTTCAGATTGATGTCCACCTCAGGTACAGAGAGGCCTCCTTCCGAAGTCATCTTCACTTTCGGCCCTCTCATGTCAACATCTGGAGCTGTTAGATGGACGTCTAGACCCGAAGGCTTTTGCATCTGAAACTTCCCTTCAAATCCACTGACACCAACATCTGGCATGCCCACGTCCATCTTCGGAGCTTTAATCTCACCAGAAAAACCCAGGTCTTTCCCTAGCTTTGGTCCTTTCAGGCTCATGTCCATTTCAGGAATGCTTGCCTCTCCTCCAATTCCCGGGGAAGAGACGTCAAGGTGTGCAGAGGGCAACTGTCCTTGAATGTCGACGTCTGGCCCTTCCAGGTTGACTCCAGGCTTCCCAAATTTTGGCAAGCTGAACTTGGGGAATTTCAGCTTCCCTCCTGGACCTTGGATCTCAGCACTTGGGAGATCGACATCACCTTTCAGCTTTGGTCCTTTCAAATGAACATCGACACCTGGGGCAGAGAAGGAAGGTGCGGAAACATCCACGGAGGGTACGTTGACTGATGGACCTTTCAGGTTGATGTCAGGAGTGGCGAGGTTGACCTCAGCGCTGGGGATTCTCACATCTCCTTCCAATTTAGGACCCGTCAGGCCAATGCTTTCACCTGAGAGCTTGAACTCAGGACCCTTAAGATTGGGACCTCCAATGTTGACGCTTCCACTGGGAATGGAAGCTTCAAGACTGGGCGACTTCAGACTGGGTGACGTCACATCTATTCCCGGCATCTTGACCTCTCCTTCCACCTTAGGCATAGAAGCATCAGCCTTGAACATGGGTGATTTGATATCAAACTCAACATCAGGAAACGAGAGTTTTCCAAATACTGGTTTCTTTCCCTTGGGGGATTTGATGTTGGCATCCGCTTTGAGGGATGCTTCTGGGACCGAGAGGCTTCCTTCCAAATCTGGCGATTTCACATTGGCGTCTATTTCTCCACTCACATCAAAACCACCCTTCTTGCCTTTGACTTTGCCTCCACTCATGTGGATTTTGGGCATTTTGAACTTGCTTTTCTTCCCTTTGGCAGAAATGGCAACATCTGGCGACTCGATGTTCAGCTCAGCTTCAGGAAGAGACACGTCCACAGTGGGGGACTTCACCTCAGCCTTGGGGCTCTTTGCTCCAAACCCAAATTTTGGCATCTTAAATCTGGGGAGTTTCACATTGCCCTCTGGCCCTTCGGCATTCACATCCGGACATTCCAAGTCAATCTCTGGACCTTTTGCTTCAATTCCTGGTCCTTGGATGGCCATTCCTGGAACAGAGACATCCACATCCCCCTTCACCTTGTGACTGTTCAGATTTAAGTCAATTTCTGGCATGGAGATCTGAGGGGTTTTGAAATGCATTTCTGGCATTTTCACCCCAGGGCCCTTCCATTGTCCTTCTGGTCCTTTGATGTCCAAACCTGGAGCTGCGATTTTCACATCGGCACCAGATACTTTCAACTCTCCTTCGGGTAGGTTGGCGTCCAACTGAGGTCCTTCTCCTTTGAACTCGGGGATGCCAAATTTAGGAAGCTTCATCTTGGGTAATTTTACTTTTCCATCTGGACCGTGGATATCAACAGTGGGAGCCGCAATGTCAATTTCAGGACCTTTGAAATCTCCTCCGAGTTTTCGTCCGCTGACATCGCCTTTCAGACCAAGCTGTACATCAGGCATAGAGATTTGAGGGCCTTTCATCTGCATTTCAGGCATCTTAATTTTGGGGCCTTTCCAACTTCCTTCTGGACCTCCAACTTCGATGTCTACTTTGGGACCTCTGATGTCAACGTCAGGAGCCTTCAGGTCAGCCTCCAACGTAGGCACAGAAATATCCACATCTCCTTTCATTCTGGGACCTTTGAGGTTCAAATCAAAGTCTGGCATGGAGATCTTGGGAGCTTTGATGTTCATTTCGGGCATCTTAAACTTGGGACCTTTGAGTTTTCCCTCAGGACATTGCAAATCCACATCAGGTATGGAGGCATCCAGTTGAGGGCCCTTGATATCAAGATCTGGCCCCTTCAAATCAGCATCTAGGTTGGGAGCAGATACTTCCAGATTGACATCTCCTTTCAGTTTAGGGCCTCTGAGGTTGAAGTCCACATCTGGCATGGACATTTTGGGGGCCTTGATGTTAAATTCAGGCATCTGAAATTTAGGGCCTTTCATTTTGCCTTCAGGTCCTCTAATATCAATGTCAGGAGGATTTATCTGAGGAACGTTAATGTCTATTTCTGGACCTCTCAGGTCACCTTCCATCTTTGGGACAGAAACATCCACATCTCCTTTCACTTTTGGACCTTTGAGGTTCAAGTCAAAGTCTGGCATGGAGATTTTGGGAGCTTTGATGTTCATTTCGGGCATCTTAAACTTGGGACTTTTCCACTTCCCTTCAGGACCTTCAATTTCTACATCTGGTGCATCAATGTCCAATCTGGGACCCTTGATATCCACATCTGGACCTTCTAGCTTTGGAACGGAAACATCCACATCTCCTTTCAGTTTTGGACCTTTGAGATTCAGATCAATGTCGGGCATTGAGATCTTTGGGGTCTTGAAGTGCATCTCAGGCATCTTAAACTTGGGACCTTTCACTTTTCCTTCTGGGCCTTCAATGTCCAAACATGGAGCTTCAAGTTCAACTTTTGGGACAGAAAGATCAAGATCTCCTTTGGGGAGGCTTACGTCTATTTCTGGCCCTTCCCCTTTGAAGCCAGACATTCCGAATTTGGGCATCTTGAATTTGGGCATCTTCAACTTTCCTTCTGGTCCATGAAGTTCAACATCAGGTGCATCAATGTCCAGTGTGGGACCTCTGATATCCACATCTGGCCCTTTTAGGTCACCTTCCAGTTTGGGAACAGACACATCTACATCTCCCTTCAGTTTTGGACCTTTGAGGTTCAGATCAATATCGGGCATTGAGATCTTTGGGGTCTTGAAGTGCATTTCAGGCATCTTAAATTTGGACCCTTTCACTTTTCCCTCTGGGCCTTGAATGTCCATACATGGTGCTTCCAGTTCAACTTTGGGGACAGAAATATCAAGGTCTGCTTTTGGGAGGCTTACATCCACATCTGGGCCTTCCCCTTTGAAGCTCGGGATGCCAAACTTGGGCATCTTGAACTTTGGCATTTTGAGTTTTCCTTCTGGACCATGTAGGTCGACATCTGGAGCATCAATATCTAGCTTTGGACCTTTGATGTCAATTTCTGGGCCTTTCAAATCACCCTCTGGAACTGAGACATTCAGGTCTCCTTTCAGTTTGGGAGCTTTTAGGTTTACATCCACATCTGGCATGGACATTTTAGGAGTCTTAAAATGCATTTCTGGCATTTTAAATTTGGGTCCTTTCCACTTCCCTTCTGGGCCTTCAAGATCAACATCTGGAACATCCACATCTAGATTGGGCCCTTTGATGTCAATGTTGGGGCCCTTCAGATCACCTTCCAAGGTTGGTACGGAGACATCTACATCTCCTTTCACTTTTGGACCTTTGAGGTTCAAGTCAAAGTCTGGCATGGAGATTTTGGGAGCTTTGATGTGCATTTCGGGCATCTTAAACTTGGGACTTTTCCACTTCCCTTCAGGACCTTCAAATTCTACATCGGGTGCATCAATGTCCAATTTGGGACCCTTGATATCCACATCTGGACCTTCTAGCTTTGGAACGGAAACATCAACATCTCCCTTCAGTTTTGGACCTTTGAGGTTCAGATCAATGTCGGGCATTGAGATCTTTGGGGTCTTGAAGTGCATTTCAGGCATCTTAAATTTGGGCCCTTTCACTTTTCCTTCTGGGCCTTCAATGTCCAAACTTGGTCCTTCAAGTTCCACTTTTGGACCAGAAAGATCAAGATCTCCTTTAGGGAGGCTTACATCCACATCTGGACCTTCCCCTTTGAAGCCGGGCATGCCAAATTTGGGCATTTTGAATTTGGGCATCTTCAACTTTCCTTCTGGTCCATGTAGGTCAACATCTGGGACATCAACGTCCAGCTTTGGACCTTTGATGTCAATTTCTGGTCCTCTAAGGTCTCCTTGCAGTCCTGGGCCTGAGACATCCAAATCTCCCTTGAGTTTAGGTCCCTTCATGTTGAAATCCACATCTGGCATTGAGATTTTAGGTGCTTTGATGTTCATGTCCGGCATCTTAAATTTGGGTCCTTTCCACTTCCCTTCAGGTCCTTCAAGATCAACATCTGGAACGTCAATGTCTACCTTGGGCCCTTTGATGTCAATGTCAGGTCCCTTTAGATCACCTTCCAATGTTGGTAAGGTCACATCTGCATCTCCTTTTAATTTGGGTCCTTTCAGGTTTAAGTCAAAATCTGGCATGGAAATTTTGGGAGCCTTAAAATGCATGTCGGGCATCTTAAATTTGGGCCCTTTCACTTTTCCTTCTGGGCCTTCAATGTCCACCTCTGGTATATCAATGTCCACTTTGGGGCCTTTGATGTCTATTTCTGGACCCTTCAAGTCACCTTCCAGTGTGGGAGCTTTCATATCAATATCACCTTTGATTTTGTGGCCTTTCAAATTCAAATCAAAATCTGGTGCAGAGATTTTAGGTGTTTTAAAATGTAAGTCAGGCATCTTGAACCTGGGCCCTTTCAGTTTTCCTTCTGGGCCTTCAAGATCAACATCTGGAAGGTCAACATCTACTTTTGGACCTTTGATATCCACATCAGGGCCCTTCAAGTCGCCTTCCAATTTTGGCACAGAGACATCAATGTCTCCCTTCAATTTTGGGCCTTTCAGATTCAGGTCTATGTCTGGCATTGAGATTTTCGGCGTTTTGAAGTGCATTTCCGGCATCTTAATCCTTGGACCTTTCAGCTTCCCCTCTGGCCCTTCTAGGTCAGGAGTTTCAATGTCCACTTTGGGGCCCGACAAGTCAAGGTCAGCTTTGGGAAGGGTTACGTCCACATCAGGAGCTTCTGCTTTGATGCCTGGGGTTCCAAATTTGGGCATCTTAAACTTCGGCATTTTGAGTTTGCCTTCAGGGCCATGAAGATCAACTTCTGGTGTACCGACTTCCATCTTGGGGCCTTTGACGTCAATTTCAGGGGCTTTCAAATCTCCTTCCAAGCTTGGCACAGAAACATTCAGGTCTCCTTTTAATTTAGACCCTTTCAAATTTAATTCCACATCTGGCATAAAGACCTTAGGGGAGGAAATATTCAATGACGGCATTTTAAATTTAGGACCTTTTGCTTTTCCTTGGATATCCACCTCCGGACTCTGAACACCCACTTTTGGTCCGGAGATATCAACATCTGGTTTCTTAACCTTCACGTCAACTTCAGGTGTGTGAAGTTTGGGGCCAGAAAAATTGAACTTGGGAAGTTTAAATCTTGATTTCTTTGGTTTTGCTTCAATGTCTACTTTTGGTGCCTCCAGTTCAACATCAGGTCCTTTCAATGCAATTTCAGGTCCTTTAAGGTCACCTCCTACATCTCCTTTGAGTTTTGGGCCTTTTAAATTCAAATCAATATCTGGGATTGAGATTTTGGGGACGTTAAAATGCATTTCCGGCATCTTCACTTTGGGGCCTTTCAGTTTTCCTTCTGGGGGTTCGATTTCCAGATCAGGTGTTTCAATATCTAGTTTGGGACCAGATATATCCATTTCTCCCTTGGGTATGGTCACATCCACTGAAGGACCTTCTCCTTTAAATCCAGGAACCCCAAACCTGGGCATTTTAAATTTGGGCAGCTTGATTTTGCCCTCTGGACCATGCACGTCAACATTGGGCATGTCAATGTCCACTTTGGGGGCTTTGATGTCCACATCAGGGGCTTCAACCTTTGGCAATGAAACATCCACATCTCCTTTCACTTTCGGTCCTTTCAGATTCAAGTCAAAGTCTGGCATGGAGATTTTGGGAGCTTTGATGTTCATTTCAGGCATCTTAAATTTCCACTTCCCTTCTGGGCCTTCAAGATCAACATCTGGAACATCCATGTCTAGTTTGGGCCCTTTGATATCAATGTCAGGGCCCTTCAGATCACCTTCCAAACTTGGTACTGAGACATCCACATCTCCTTTCACTTTTGGACCTTTGAGGTTCAAATCAAAGTCTGGCATAGAGATTTTGGGAGCTTTGATGTTCATTTCGGGCATCTTAAACTTGGGACTTTTCCACTTCCCTTCAGGACCTTCAATTTCTACATCGGGTGCATCAATGTCCAATTTGGGACCCCTGATATCCACATCTGGACCTTCCAGTTTGGGAACAGAGACATCAACATCTCCCTTCAGTTTTGGGCCTTTGAGGTTCAAATCAAAGTCTGGCATAGAGATTTTGGGAGCTTTGATGTTCATTTCGGGCATCTTAAACTTGGGACTTTTCCACTTCCCTTCAGGACCTTCAATTTCTACATCGGGTGCATCAATGTCCAATTTGGGACCCCTGATATCCACATCTGGACCTTCCAGTTTGGGAACAGAGACATCAACATCTCCCTTCAGTTTTGGACCTTTGAGGTTCAAGTCAAAATCTGGCATGGAGATCTTTGGAGCTTTGATGTGCATTTCGGGCATATTAAATTTAGGACCTTTTATCTTTCCCTCTGGTACTTCCACACTTATATCAGGGGCATTAATATCTAATTGGGGTGCTTTAATATCGAGTTCTGGCCCCTTAACATCCCCCTCTAGCTTTGGCACAGAAATATCCACATCTCCCTTCATTTTAGGACCTTTCAGGTTTAAATCAAAATCTGGCATGGAAATTTTGGGAGCTTTGATGTTCATTTCAGGCATCTTAAATTTGGGCCCTTTCCATTTCCCTTCTGGTCCTTCTACGTCAACCTCAGGGACATCAATACCTAGTTTGGGACCTTTGATGTCCACACTTGGGCCTTTCAAATCCCCCTCCACCGTTGGTATAGAGACATCGGCTTCTACTTTAGGCTTCCTCCAGTTCAAATCTATATCAGGCATAGAGATTTTAGGAACATTAAAATGCATTTCAGGCATCTTAAACTTAGGACCTTTGAGTTTTCCTTCGGGCCCTTCAAGGTCAACTTCAGGAAGATCAACACCAACTTTGGGCCCTTTGATGTCCACATCAGGGCCTTTCAGGCCACCTTCTATCTTGGGCACAGAAACATCCACATCTCCTTTCACTTTTGGACCTTTGAGGTTCAGATCAAAGTCTGGCATGGATATTTTGGGAGCTTTGATGTTCATTTCAGGCATTTTAAATTTGGGTCCTTTCCACTTCCCTTCTGGGCCTTCAAGATCAACATCTGGAGCATCCACATCAAGCTTAGGCCCTTTGATGTCAATGTCAGGGCCCTTCAGATTACCTTCCAAGGTTGGTACGGAGACATCCACATCTCCTTTCACTTTTGGACCTTTGAGGTTCAAATCAAAGTCTGGCATGGAGATTTTGGGAGCTTTGATGTTCATTTCGGGCATCTTAAACCTGGGACTTTTCCACTTCCCTTCAGGACCTTCAAATTCTACATTGGGTGCATCAATGTCCAATTTGGGACCTCTGATATCCACATCTGGACCTTCCAGTTTGGGAACAGACACATCTACATCTCCTTTCACTTTTGGACCTTTGAGATTCAGATCAATGTCGGGCATTGAGATCTTTGGGGTCTTGAAGTGCATTTCAGGCATTTTAAATTTGGACCCTTTCAATTTTCCCTCTGGGCCTTCAATATCCAGACTTGGTCCTTCAAGTTCCACTTTTGGACCAGAAAGATCAAGCTCTCCTTTAGGGAGGCTTACATCCACATCTGGACCTTCCCCTTTGAAGCTGGGCATTCCAAATTTGGGCATTTTGAATTTGGGCATTTTTAACTTTCCTTCTGGTCCATGAAGTTCAACATCAGGTGCATCAATGTCTACTTTGGGCCCTTTGATATCTATATCTGGCCCTTTAAGGTCACCTTCTAGCTTAGGAACAGACACATCTACATCTCCTTTCACTTTTGGACCTTTGAGGTTCAAGTCAAAGTCTGGCATGGAGATTTTGGGAGCTTTGATGTGCATTTCAGGCATCTTAAGCTTGGGACTTTTCCACTTTCCTTCAGGACCTTCAATTTCTACATCTGGTGCATCAATATCCAATCTGGGACCCTTGATATCCACATCTGGAGCTTCCAGCTTTGGAACAGAAACATCCATATCTCCCTTCAACTTTGGACCTTTCAGATTGAAATCAACATCTGGCATAGAGATCTTTGGCGTCTTGAAGTGCATATCAGGCATCTTAAATTTGGGGCCTTTCACTTTTCCTTCTGGGCCTTCAATGTCCAAACTTGGTCCTTCAAGTTCCACTTTTGGACCAGAAAGATCAAGATCTCCTTTAGGGAGGCTTACATCCACATCTGGACCTTCACCTTTGAAGCCGGGCATTCCAAATTTGGGCATTTTTAATTTGGGCATCTTCAACTTTCCTTCTGGTCCATGAAGTTCAACATCAGGTGCATCAATGTCCACTTTGGGCCCTTTGATATCTATATCTGGCCCTTTAAGTTCACCTTCTAGCTTGGGAACAGACACATCCACATCTCCCTTCAGCTTTGGACCTTTCAGGTTGAAATCAACATCTGGCATAGAGATCTTTGGGGTCTTGAAGTGCATATCAGGCATCTTAAATTTGGGCCCTTTCACTTTTCCTTCTGGGCCTTCAATGTCCAAACTTGGTCCTTCAAGTTCCACTTTTGGACCAGAAAGATCAAGATCTCCTTTAGGGAGGCTTACATCCACATCTGGACCTTCCCCTCTGAAGGTGGGCATTCCAAATTTGGGCATTTTAAATTTTGGCATCTTCAACTTTCCTTCTGGTCCATGAAGTTCAACGTTAGGTGCATCAATGTCCACTTTGGGACCCTTGATATCCACATCTGGACCTTCAAGCTTTGGGACAGAAACATCCACATCTCCCTTCAGCTTTGGACCTTTGAGGTTCAGATCAACATCTGGCATGGAGATTTTAGGAGCTTTGATGTGCATTTCAGGCATCTTAAACTTGGGGCTTTTCCACTTCCCTTCAGGACCTTCAATTTCTACATCTGGTGCATCAATATCCAATTTGGGACCTTTGATATCCACATCTGGACTTTCTAGCTTTGGAACAGAAACATCCACATCTCCCTTCAGCTTTGGACCTTTCAGATTGAAATCAACATCTGGCATAGAGATCTTTGGGGTCTTGAAGTGCATATCAGGCATCTTGAATTTGGACCCTTTCACTTTTCCTTCTGGGCCTTCAATGTCCAAACTTGGTCCTTCAAGTTCCACTTTTGGACCAGAAAGATCAAGATCTCCTTTAGGGAGGCTTACATCCACATCTGGACCTTCTCCCTTGAAGCCGTGCATTCCAAATTTGGGCATTTTGAATTTTGGCATCTTCAACTTTCCTTCTGGTCCATGAAGTTCAACATCAGGTGCATCAATGTCCACTTTGGGCCCTTTAATATCTATATCTGGCCCTTTAAGGTCACCTTCTAGCTTGGGAACAGACACATCCACATCTCCCTTCAGCTTTGGACCTTTCAGGTTGAAATCAACATCTGGCATAGAGATCTTTGGGGTCTTGAAGTGCATATCAGGCATCTTAAATTTGGGCCCTTTCACTTTTCCTTCTGGGCCTTCAATGTCCAAACTTGGTCCTTCAAGTTCCACTTTTGGACCAGAAAGATCAAGATCTCCTTTAGGGAGGCTTACATCCACATCTGGACCTTCCCCTTTGAAGCTGGGCATTCCAAATTTGGGCATTTTGAATTTGGGCATCTTCAGCTTTCCTTCTGGTCCATGAAGTTCAACGTTAGGTGCATCAATGTCCACTTTGGGACCCTTGATATCCACATCTGGACCTTCAAGCTTTGGGACAGAAACATCCACATCTCCCTTCAGCTTTGGACCTTTGAGGTTCAGATCAACATCTGGCATGGAGATTTTAGGAGCTTTGATGTGCATTTCAGGCATCTTAAACTTGGGACTTTTCCACTTCCCTTCAGGACCTTCAATTTCTACATCTGGTGCATCAATATCCAATTTGGGACCTTTGATATCCACATCTGGACCTTCTAGCTTTGGAACAGAAACATCCACATCTCCCTTCAGCTTTGGACCTTTCAGATTGAAATCAACATCTGGCATAGAGATCTTTGGCGTCTTGAAGTGCATTTCAGGCATCTTGAATTTAGACCCTTTCACTTTTCCTTCTGGGCCTTCAATGTCCAAACTTGGTCCTTCAAGTTCCACTTTTGGACCAGAAAGATCAAGATCTCCTTTAGGGAGGCTTACATCCACATCTGGGCCTTCTCCCTTGAAGCCGTGCATTCCAAATTTGGGCATTTTGAATTTTGGCATCTTCAACTTTCCTTCTGGTCCATGAAGTTCAATGTTAGGTGCATCAACATCCATTTTGGGACCTTTGATATCTACATCTGGCCCTTTAAGGCCACCTTCTAACTTGGGAACAGACACATCCACATCTCCCGTCAGCTTTGGACCTTTCAGGTTGAAATCAACATCTGGCATAGAGATCTTTGGAGCTTTGATGTGCATCTCAGGCATCTTAAATTTGGGCCCTTTCACTTTTCCTTCTGGATATTCTAAGTGAATGTCTGGTGCTTCCACATCCAGTTTAGGAGACTTTATATCAACCTGAGGTCCTTCAAGATTGCCTTCAATATTTGGTACCGTTACATCCATCTGTCCTCTTGCTCCAGGTCCTTTGATGTTCAAATCTACATCAGGCATGGAGATCTTCGGTGCTTTGATATTTAGTTTTGGCATCTTAAATTTGGAACCTTTCAGCTTTCCTTCAGGACCTTCAATATCAAATTCTGGAGTTTCCACATCTATCTTTGGACCTGAGATGTCAATTTCTCCCTTTGGCAAGCTTAGGTCTACATCAGGCCCTTCTAATTTTGGGCCTGAAACAGTAAAAATTGGCATCTTCAATTTTGGCATTTTTAGTTTCCCCTCACTCTGGAGATCAACGTCTGGACCACTTAGCTCTACTGTAGGCCTCTTGATATCAACGCTGGGTCCCTTGAATTCTCCTTCTAATGTTGGAATAGAAACATCCATATCACCTTTCACTTTTGGACCTTTCAAATTGAAGTCAACATCTGGCATGGAGATTTTGGGTGTTTTGAAATGCATTTCAGGCATTTTAAACTTTGGACCTTTCAGTTTTCCTTCTGGGCCTTCAATGTCCACACTTGGCATATCGATATCTATTTTTGGCCCTGAAACATCCAAATCTCCTTTGGGAAGGTTCACATTGACATCAGGACCCTCTCCTTTCAACCCAGGTGTTCCAAATTTTGGTAACTTCATCTTGGGTATCTTCAACTTGGCTTCTGGGCCTTCGAGTTCAACATCTGGGAGATCTATATCCAATTTTGGTGCAGCAAGATTGGGTCCTTTCAAATCTCCTTCTAGTTTTGGAACCGTTACATCCATTTCACCCTTCATTTTGGGGACTTTGAGATCTACATCTGGCATGGAGATTTTGGGAGCTTTAATATTCAACTTGGGCATCTTGAATTTGGATCCTTTAATTTTTCCTTCAGGCCCTTCCAGCTCTAAATCAGGGACATCAACATCCAGTTTAGGACCTTCAATATCAACCTGGGGTCCCTTAAGTTCACCTTCTATTTTTGGTCCAGAAATGTCTGCATTCCCTTTCCATTTTGGCCCTTTTAGATTCAAATCAACATCTGGCATTGATATCTTTGGTGCATGAATATTAAACTCAGGCATCTTAAATTTGGATCCTTTTAGTTTTCCTTCTGGGCCTTCAATGTCCAAACTTGGTCCTTCAAGTTCAACCTTTGGACCAGAAAGATCAAGATCTCCTTTAGGGAGGCTTACATCCACATCTGGACCTTCCCCTTTAAAGCTGGGCATTCCAAATTTGGGCATCTTGAATTTGGGCATTTTCAACTTTCCTTCTGGTCCATGTAGGTCAACATCTGGAGCTTCAATATCTAATTTTGGACCTTTGATATCAAATTCTGAACCTTTTATGTCACCTTCTAATTTTGGAATAGAAACATCAATGTCTCCTGTGAGTTTGGGCCCCTTTAGATTGAAATCAGTTTCTGGCATGGAGATTTTAGGACCTTTAACATGCATTTCTGGCATCTTGACTTTGGGGCCTTTAATTTTACCTTCTGGTGCTGCAAGGTCCCATCCTGGGGCTGCAATATCTACTTTCGGACCAGAGAAATCAAGACTGCCCTGAGTAACACCAATGTCCACATCAGGAACTTCGCCTTTCAAGCTGGGCACGCCAAATTTGGGCATTTTCAGTTTGGGCATTTTGAGTCCAGGGCCATGGAGGTCAATATCTGGTGCAACAATGTCTACTTTCGGAGCCTTGATGTCCACAGCTGGGCCCTTCAGTTCTCCTTCCATTCTGGGTATGGAAACACCCATGTCCCCCTTGACTTTGGGGCCTTTCAAATTTAGGTCAATGTCTGGAATGGAAATTTGTGGAGTTTTGATATGAGGCCCTTTCAGTTGACCTGAAGGACCTTTGATGCCGATGCCAGGAGCTGCAATGTCCACTTTGGGGCCTTTGAGGTCTATCTGAGGGCCCTTCAAGCTGCCTTCTACTTTGGGCACAGAAACATCCACATCACCCTTTAATGGTGGCCCTTTCAGGCTCAGGTCAAAATCTGGAACTGAAATCTTTGGTGCTTCAATATCCAATCTTGGGGCTGCAATATCTACTTTAGGGCCTGAGATGTCAAGGCTGCCCTGGGGAAGATCGATGTCCACACCAGGAACTTCACCTTTAACGCTGGGCACGCCAAATTTGGGCATTTTCAATTTGGGCATTTTGAGTCCAGGGCCATGGAGGTCAACATCTGGTGCTACAATGTCTACTTTCGGAGCCTTGATGTCCACAGCTGGGCCCTTCAGTTCTCCTTCCACTCTGGGTATGGAAACACCCATGTCCCCCTTGATTTTGGGACCTTTCAAATTTAGGTCAATGTCTGGAATGGAGATTTGTGGAGTTTTGATATGAGGCCCTTTCAGTTGACCTGAAGGACCTTTGAGGCCAATGCCAGGAGCTACAATGTCCACTTTGGGGCCTTTGACGTCTATCTGTGGGCCCTTCAGGCTGCCTTCTACTTTGGGTACAGAAACATCCACATCACCCTCTAATGATGGCCCTTTCAGGCTCAGGTCAACATCTGGAACAGAAACCTTTGGTGCCTCAACATGTAATCCTGGCATCTTGACTTTAGGGCCTTTAATTTTGCCTTCTGGTGCTTCAATATCCAATCTTGGGGCTGCAATATTTACTTTAGGGCCTGAGATGTCAAGGCTGCCCTGGGGAAGACTGATGTCCACATCAGGAACTTCACCTTTCACGCTGGGCACACCAAATTTGGGCATTTTCAATTTGGGCATTTTGAGTTCAGGGCCATGGAGGTCAACATCTGGTGCTACAATGTCTACTTTCGGAGCCTTAATGTCCACAGCTGGGCCCTTCAGTTCTCCTTCCATTCTGGGTATGGAAACACCCATGTCCCCCTTGACTTTGGGGCCTTTCAAATTTAGGTCAATGTCTGGAATGGAAATTTGTGGAGTTTTGATATGAGGCCCTTTCAGTTGACCTGAAGGACCTTTGATGCCGATGCCAGGAGCTGCAATGTCCACTTTGGGGCCTTTGAGGTCTATCTGCGGGCCCTTCAAGCTGCCTTCTACTTTGGGCACAGAAACATCCACATCACCCTTTAATGGTGGCCCTTTCAGGCTCAGGTCGAAATCTGGAACTGAAATCTTTGGTGCTTCAATATCCAATCTTGGGGCTGCAATATCTACTTTAGGACCTGAGATGTCAAGGCTGCCCTGGGGAAGACCGATGTCCACATCAGGAACTTCACCTTTAACACTGGGCACGCCAAATTTGGGCATTTTCAGTTTGGGCATTTTGAGTCCAGGGCCATGGAGGTCAACATCTGGTGCAACAATGTCTACTTTCGGAGCCTTGATGTCCACAGCTGGGCCCTTCAGTTCTCCTTCCACTCTGGGTATGGAAATACCCATGTCCCCCTTGACTTTGGGGCCTTTCAAATTTAGGTCAATGTCTGGAATGGAGATTTGTGGAGTTTTTATATGAGGCCCTTTCAGTTGACCTGAAGGACCTTTGAGGCCGATGTCAGGAGCAGCAATGCCCACTTTGGGGCCTTTGAGGTCTATCTGTGGGCCCTTCAAGCTGCCTTCTACTTTGGGCACAGAAACATCCACATCACCCTTTAATGGTGGCCCTTTCAGGCTCAGGTCGAAATCTGGAACTGAAATCTTTGGTGTTTCAATATCCAATCTTGGGGCTGCAATATCTACTTTAGGACCCGAGATGTCAAGGCTGCCCTGGGGAAGGCTGATGTCCACATCAGGAACTTCACCTTTCACACTGGGCACGTCAAATTTGGGCATTTTCAGTTTGGGCATTTTGAGTCCAGGGCCATGGAGGTCAACATCTGGTGCAGCAATGTCTACTTTCGGAGCCTTGATGTCCACAGCTGGGCCCTTCAGTTCTCCTTCCATTCTGGGTATGGAAACACCCATGTCCCCCTTGACTTTGGGGCCTTTCAAATTTAGGTCAATGTCTGGAATGGAGATTTGTGGAGTTTTGATATGAGGCCCTTTCAGTTGACCAGAGGTACCTTTGATGCCAATGCCAGGAGCTGCAATGTCCACTTTGGGGCCTTTGATGTCAATCTGCGGGCCCTTCAGGTCGCCTTCCAGTTTGGGCACAGAAATGTCCACATCACCCTTTAATGATGTCCCTTTTAGATTCAAGTCAACGTCTGGCCCAGAAACTATGACTGGGGTAGTTTTCATAGAGGGCATGGAGATACTTGTACCTTTGAATGGTCCACCAAGGTCAACACTGGTGCCCTCAACATTCATACTAGGTCCTTTCAAGTCCCCTTCCATCTTTGGCCCTGAAATATGTATACCTCCTTTTCCTTTGGGACTTTTAAGATTCAAGTCAATATCTGACATAGATATTTTGGGTGTCTGTCCACTAATTTCAATCCCTCCTTTTGGAACATTGATATCTGCTGCGGGGCCTAAAACAGAAAATTTAGGACTATCCATGTGGGGTATTTTAAATTTGTCATCGCTCTCTTCAAATCCAATGTCTGGAGCCCCCAAATCCATCTTTGATTTCACCCCACCTTTCAAATCCAGTCCTTTTGCACCTATATCCAGCTTTGATTCTGGAAATCCTCCTGGGCCTTTGATTGTCACAGATGGAGCTGTTACATCCAGTTGAGGAACTTCAATGTCAGCACTTGGAGATGATATTCCAAATTTGGGCATTTTCATTGCAGGGAATGTAACATATCCTTTGCTTTCATCACCGAGACCTGGACTTGTCATCTTGCCTTCAATGCCTGAGGCATGGACTTTTACCCCTGCGCCTTGCAACCCTCCCAATTCCCCTTTAATTTTAGGACCTTTGATATCAAATTGCAGTCGGTCCCCTGTTTTCCCATTGACTTCAGGGCTGCTGAAGTCTGTCTGACCTCTCAAACCTATACCCTTGATGTTGGAGACTTGGACATCAGTTTTCCCCACAAGGGTATCAGGAACACCTGCCTCGAATTTTCGGGAAGGCAAGTCAATAGTTGGTCCAGAATATGTCACGTCATAAAATTTCCCTCCTTCGTGGGAGGTTTTTCCATAGCTGGTTCTCCCAGGTGAATCCATGTGTGGGATCTTGATGACAGTTTTCCCCGGCTCTGATTCAATTCCAACATTAGAAATCTGGGTAAGTTCATGTTTAGGAATTTTGATCTTAAACTCAGGACTGCTGATGTCAATCTCTTTGGCACCTTCATGGCCGCTAACATCAACAGTGTAAGCTGTGACTCTTTTGGTGACTGTGATGGTCCTGCTTTGAGTTCCTGCATGCTCGACCTCTATGCCATCTTCTGGTTTAAGGCGAGGTTTAATTTTCGTGGTGTAAATCCGCTGGTACTCTTCATCATCTCCACTCTGAAAAGGAAAGGAATTGTGTGATCAAACTTTCTGCTCAAATTACTGTGCTTCTACAGGCAATAACTGATAACAATCTCTATCAAAATAACATCCTAAAATGTCTACAGTGACAAGTCTCATCATTTCACTTCAAAAATTCTTGCTTAGAACATAAAATAATAGGGTTGGAAGGGAAGGTTGGAGGTCTTCTAGTCCAACCCCTGCTCAAGCAGGAGACCCTGTACTACAAATGGCTGTCCAGTCTCTTCTTGAAAACCTCTAGTGATGGAGCACCCACAACTTCTGGAGGGAAGCCGTTCACTGGTTAACTGTATTCACTGTCAGGAAATTCCTCCTTAGTTCTACGTTGGTTCTCTCCTTGATGAGTTTCCATCCGTTACTTTCTGGTGCTTTGGAGAATAAGTTAACCCCCTCTTCTGTGACACCCCTCAAATATTGGAAGGCTGCTTTCATGTCACCCCAGGCCTTCCTTTCACTAGAGTAGACTCATCCAATTCCTGCAAACGTTCATCATATCTTTAGCCTCCAGTCCCCTAATCATCTTCGTTACTCTTCTCTGCATTTTCTAGAGTTAGTTCAACTAGGCTTACTTCATCTGGATGTCTACATTGTACAATATCAGAACATCCAGCCAAGTGGGAGATCTCTGCCAATTGTTTGATATTGTTTTTCTTGAGTGGTTTGGGTAGAAAATAAAAGTGGCTTGGTGGTACAATGTTGCTCAAGACAAGAGGACAATGGCCCACTTTGACAATATTTTTTGACAATTTTTTATTCCCTTATTGAAAATTGCAGTTTTCAATATGCAGTTCATAGAATATATAATTCTATGATTCCCTGAAAATATTGCCCATTTCTTACCTCCGCCCACCAATGTCAGGATCTTACCTTGCACCTAATCTGGACATATATCATAGCTATCATATCATTTCAAACAAAGACATGCCACTCAAATCCAGATTAGCAAAATACAAATCTTTTCAAAAATCACGATTAATGGCAAAAAAAACCCTGGAATCCCACAATAGTTTAAATTTTTAACAATTGTTAAGTCTGGAATGTTGTATAGCAAATGCCTGTGTCTGTTTGAATTTTAAAGTCCCGGAGCAATTTAGCTTCTTCATTTCCTACGACCTTCTCTATTTTATGATTCCCCAGTTCTCGTTTATACAGAAATGAAAACAATTGAGCCCAAGATTTCTGTTGCTAAGCGAGATACTTAAGTGAGTTTTGCCCTGTTTTATGACCTTTCTTGCCACAGTTGTTATGCGAATCCCTGCAGTTATTATGTTAGTAGTACAGTTGTTACGTGAACCTGGCTTCCCTATTGACTTTGTTTGACGAAAGATTGCAAAAGGGATCATGTGAACTCCAGGACACTGCAACTGTCATAAATAGGAGTCAGTTGCCAAGAATTTTGATCCCATGATCATGGCAATGCTGCAATGATCATAAGTGGGAAGACTGGTGACACTTTTTCCAGCACCGTTGTAACTTTGAATGGTCACTAAAGAAACAGTTGTACGTCGAGGACTACCGATGGCAAATGGTATTAAGAGACCCCTATGAGGGAGATGGGTAGTTAAGAAGTTCCATAAAAAAATAAAAATAAAAAAATATAATATAATTAGTGCAGTGTAGTGTAGTATAATATAATATAGTATAATATAGTACAATATATTATAGTACAATATAGTATAATATAGTATAATATAGTATAATATAGTACAATATATTATAGTACAATATAGTATAATATAGTATAATATAGTATAATATAGTATAATATAGTATAATATAGTATAATATAGTATAATATAGTATAATATAGTATAATATAGTATAATATAATATAATAAATCAATAAAATAAAATAAAATGATAAAATAAATAAAATATAATAAAATAAAATAAATAAAATCAAGTCAAATAAAATAAATAATAACAAATAAAATACAATGTAATATCGGTAAAATAAAATAAAGTCAATTAAAATAGATCAGTAAAATAGATCAATTAAATTAAACTAAAATAATAAAATAAAATAATAAAATAAATTTGCTGGAGATATTTAAATTGGATTTGGCATTTTTATCCACCTACTGAGCACTTCCCATGGTTGTTCTTATTGTTCTTATTATTATTACTATCACGATTACCCAGTTTCGTTGTATTTACTTTGTAAAATGACAATAAAGACTATACTATGGTTATTATTTCTCTCCTATCTTCAACTCTTGGCTCCAGCTGAGGAAAACTTTTCCCTCAGGCTGGCTCCACCTGCTGCTGCCTCCTTCCCTGGGTGCCTTTTCTCAGCAAGGCCGCCATTTCCCCTCCCCGGTTTTCCTCTCCCTTTTGAACCCTGGGCTTTGGCTCCATTGATTGAGGTGCCTCTTCCTCATGAGGGCCTCACAGCTCCCAGGCAGCCATTTTGTCCTCCTCCCTGAAGCCCAAAACAGCTGCTTGAGTGACAGCTGCTGTGTGATCAGTAGCTGATGTTTGATTGGCAGCTGCTGTGTGATTGGCAGCTTCATGAGGGCCTCACAGCTCCCAGGCAGCCATTTTGTCCTCCTCCCTGAAGCCCAACACAGCTGCTTGAGTGACAGCTGCTGTGTGATCAGTAGCTGATGTTTGATTGGCAGCTTCATGAGGGCCTCACAGCTCCCAGGCAGCCATTTTGTCCTCCCGCCTCCTCCCCGAAGCCCAACACAGCTGCTTGAGCGACAGCTGCTGTGTGATCAGTAGCTGATGTTTGATTGGCAGCTGCTGTGTGATTGGCAGCTTCATGAGGGCCTCACAGCTCCAAGGCTGCCATTTTGTCCTCCTGCCTCCTCCCTGAAGCCCAACACAGCTGCTTGACTGACAGCTGCTGTGTGATCAGTAGCTGATGTTTGATTGGCAGCTGCTGTGTGATTGGCAGCTTCATGAGGGCCTCACAGCTCCCAGGCAGCCATTTTGTCCTCCTCCCTGAAGCCCAACACAGCTGCTTGAGTGACAGCTGCTGTGTGATCAGTAGCTGATGTTTGATTGGCAGCTTCATGAGGGCCTCACAGCTCCCAGGCAGCCATTTTGTCCTCCCGCCTCCTCCCCGAAGCCCAACACAGCTGCTTGAGTGACAGCTGCTGTGTGATCAGTAGCTGATGTTTGATTGGCAGCTTCATGAGGGCCTCACAGCTCCCAGGCAGCCATTTTGTCCTCCCGCCTCCTCCCCGAAGCCCAACACAGCTGCTTGAGCGACAGCTGCTATGTGATCAGTAGCTGATGTTTGATTGGCAGCTGCTGTGTGATTGGCAGCTTCATGAGGGCCTCACAGCTCCAAGGCTGCCATTTTGTCCTCCTGCCTCCTCCCTGAAGCCCAACACAGCTGCTTGAGTGACAGCTGCTGTGTGATCAGTAGCTGATGTTTGATTGGCAGCTTCATGAGGGCCTCACAGCTCCAAGGCCGCCATTTTGTCCTCCTGCCTCCTCCCTGAAGCCCAACACAGCTGCTTGAGTGACAGCTGCTGTGTGATTAGTAGCTGCTGTTTGATTGGCAGCTGAGTCATCCTGACAAGGGGAGGGGGAGGTCCCCTTCTTTGTCACTATTCTTGTTCAAATGCCGGGAACTTCCAGCAGCACACAGCTGCTGCACACCCCTGGATGCTTCTAAGGCCCTGCAACTGGCTTTGACCTCAGTCAGATGATTGTTTGTGCAAGAGAGCCACAAATCGATGTTTGTCAGTACCGGCCAACCTTAGAGCAGCTAAAAGGGGCAATTAAATGAGCGGGGGGGGGGGGGGAATGTTCTTTTTTTTTTTTGTTCTCTTTTATAGACTTCTAAAAAGGAAAGAAACCGCATTGGAGGGAGGGAGAAGGAAAGGAAAGGAGAGAAGGAAGGAGAAAGAAGGCAGAAAAAAAGAAAAGGAAGAAGGGGAGGGAGGGAAGGAAGGGAGGGAAAGGTTTGAGGAAATGGGAGGGAGAGGATGGAAAGGAGGGAAGGAAGGAGAAAAGGCAGAAAAAGAAAAGGAAGGAGGAGAGAAAGAAGGAGGGAGGGGAGGGAGGAAGAGATAGATTGGTGGAAAGGAGGGGGAGGGGAAGGAAAGAAGGAAGGAGAAAGGCAGAAAAAGGAAAAGAAAGGGGGAGGGAGGGAAGGAAGGAAGGAAGGGAAAGGTTGGAGGAAAGGGGAGGGAGGGGATGGAAAGGAGAGAAGGAAGGAGAAAAGGTAGAAAGAGAAAAGGAAGGAAGGGAGAAAGAAGGAGGGAGGGGAGAGAGGAAGAGATAGATTGGTGGAAAGAAGGGAAGAGAGGGGGAGGGGAAAGAAAGGGGAAAGAAAGGCAGAAAAAAGAAAAGGAAGGGAGGGAGAGAAGGAAGAAAGCAATAGGATGAAGAAGAGGAGGGGGAGGGAGGCTGGAAGGAAAGGAAGGAGAGAGAAAGAAAGAAAAAAGAAAGGAGGGAGGGAGGGAGAGAGAGAGAAAAAGAAATATGGGCAAACTATGTTCCTGACTCCTATCTCATGCCAATCAGTGCCTCCGCCCACACCCTGCCAGAGGTGGGTTGTTGCTGGTTCGGCCTGGTATCGGCCAACAATCTAAAGAACACAACTGCCTTGTTGTGTTCCTTAGCTATTCCACACATACACACTTCTTACATTCTTCTCCTTTTCACACTTACTCACCAAAACAACTTCTGGGCTCCTCGGAGGAAACACATCATAGGAACCAGACTGCCCTGGCAACGGGGAGCGGTCTCCTTTCCTTTGTAGCCGCAGGCCCACCGTGTGATGACCCACATTTTTAAGGAGCTCCGAGACCTCCCCTGAGTGCACGTTGTCAAAATAGATGGTGGCGCTCACAATCTGGTCTCCTGCAGAACGGGAAAAACAAGGATTCGGTTGTTAGGTCAGGAAGTGCCCAAGGAGACATCAAAGAAGAGTAGAAACGATAATAGAATAATAAGAGTTGGAAGGGATCTTGGAGGTCTTCTAGTCCAACCCCCTGCTCAAGGCAGGAGAAAGTAAATACTCTGAAGAAACAATACAATAAGCACAAAAATAGGGGGAAAAGGAAAAAGCTAGGAGAAAGTGGGAGAAGAAGAAAAAGAATTAAAAGTAAAAGTGGATTTTTTTTGAGAGCCCGAGAGAAAGGGAAAGGGGAAAAGAGTTACATTAATAGATCAAAGAGAATAATAAGATTGTTATTGTTATGTAATTAATTAAGAAATAAAGAAATTCTAGTATGCTGTTCATTGTAGAAAAATTGAAAGAAATGCTCTCTCTGTTTAAATTGAATTAGAAGATATATGTTGTTTTTAGTAAAATATATAAATGGAGAAAACAAGAAATGAAAATTTGGTGTAACTTTGAAGGGGCAATTGAAGATACTGTTTAGGTATTAAGAAAAATAAGTACAAAGATGAAAATAGTAGAAGAGAATAATTTGGCTGGAAGTGAAAACAAAACTATGGTGTAAAATGAGCTATGTAAATGAGAGGATGTAAAAGAAAATACCCGGACAACACTTCGTTCCTATAATATGTATAAATTGTATTTAAAAATACAATAAAAAAATAAAAGAAGAAGAAGAGGAGGAGGAGGAGGAGGAGGAGGAGGAGGAGGAGGAGGAGGAGGAGGAGGAGGAGGAGGAGGAGGAGAAGAAGAAGAAGAAGAAGAAGAAGAAGAAGAAGAAGAAGAAGAAGAAGAAGAAAAAGAAGAAAAAGAAGAGAAGGAGGAGGGGAGGAGGAGGAGGAGGTCAACTTATTTTCCAAAGCCCCCGAAGGCAAGATGAGAAGCAATGGATGGAAATTAACCAAGGGGAGAAGCAACCTGGAATTAAGGAGAAACTTCCCGACAGTGAGAATAATGAACCAGTGGAAATGCTTCGCTTCAGAAGTTGTGGGAGCTCCAACACTGGAGGCTTTTAAGAAGAGACTGGACATTTGTCCAGAATGATATAGAGTCTTCTTGTGGTTGGACACTAGAAGACCTCTGAGATGCCTTCCAAATCTGTTATTCTGCAATAGCCCCAAGATTGTTTCATTGGACCTATCTGGACCGGGAGGCCCTTCGGATGGTCACTCACACCCTCGTCACCTCAAGACTGGATTACTGTAACATGCTCTACATGGGGCTGCCCTTGAAGAGTGTTTGAAGACTTGAGTTAGTCCAGAATGGAGCCGCGCGAGCAACCTCCGCGAGCTGCACTGGCTTCCCATTGGTCTCCGGACACGTTTCAAGGTGCTAGTCGTTACTTTTAAAGCCCTACATGGTTTAGGACCTGGCTACCTGAGAGACCGCCTCCTGCCATTTACCTCCCAGAGACCTATAAGATCACACAGATTAAGCCTCCTCCGGATCCCATCTGCCTGTCAATGTCGGCTGGCGACTCCCCCGGGGAGGACCTTCTCTGTAGCTGCTCCAGCCCTATGGAAAAATATCCCCATGGAAATCCGGACCCTTACTACTCTTCCGGCCTTCCGCAAAGCGATTAAGACCTGGCTGTTCCGGCAGCCCTGGGGCTGTTGATTTATCCAGCCCCATTCTAAGCTATATGAATGTTGCGGAATTTTAATGTCTGTTCTTTTAAATTTTTATATGTTCTCCCTTCCTGCCTTTATCTGTGAGCCGTCCTAAGTCTCTCGAGAGTGGGCGGAATACAAATCCTAATAAACTGCAAACTGCAAACTGACCTTCCTGTACAATGCCTGTCTTGGCAACTGCCGAGTCCTGTTGGATCTGCTTGACGAAGACTCCTTCATCCGTCTCTTTGATGGTAATACTATGCGAACTGTCTTGCCAATCAGGGAGAAGGATCTCCCGCGTACTCTCTTCTTCCTTGTCCATCTTAGGCACAGAAACAAGAAGCTGTCAATCTCCTTCCAAAGCTTAAAACATAAAAATAAGGGGAAATCCTATTCAAGATACATTCAAATTGCATAGTACTGAAAACTGGTCTGACACTAGAAGTGTAATGGTTTACATAGAGAATTTTTTTTTTTTGGTCCTATTTTCTCACCAAGGATCTCATGTGGATGCAAGTATAAATGAGACCCCACCCTGATGAGCTTTTTTGGTGTCAGCTGACCTGACCGAAGTCATTTTGGAGCTTCAGTATCGCCACACTGGAGCTGAGGGACGGGAAGGGGAGATTAGAGATAGCTGGGATTTTGTAGTCAAAACAAAATACTTTCTCTTGAGAACCAAGGACATTGTCACACCTGGTCGGCAGAAGGCAGAGTGATGTCACTAGGCAACCAGACAGCGCCATGATTGGACCATGTGGCTTATTGTTTTGAGAAAGTGACAAACTCTTAATTAGGTTAAAACCGCAGGAACCTTCAAAGTTGGTTTTCACCAGATCTCTGCCAACATGATATGTCCAATAAAGATATTCTTTGAGGAATCTACCCGCCTCGGAGTTTTGCTAGCTATTGATCTATTACTTTTTTTTTAAAGTTTTTTATTTGTCCATTTCAAATTCATTCATAGATATATATATTCTTATAATTGCTATTTAACACTTGTTTGTTCATCATTAGTCTCTATACTCTATACTCATTTTTACACACATACATTATACAATTTGGGTCATCCCACGCCTCCATTTTATTTTGCAACAACCTTACTCCTTCCATCTTCTCAGTCTCCCTTCTCTGCCTTCTTTCCTCCTCTCCTTCCTCCTTTCTTCTTCCCCTCTTTTCCCTCTCCTCCTCCCTCCTCTTCTTTCTTATCCTCTCTCCTACTCTTAATTACCCACCCTTACTTTCTCTGCTCTACCCTTTCTTCTTTTCCCTCCTCATTCCCCCCTCCTTTCTTTTCCCTCCTCATTCCCCCCTCCTTTCCGTTGTTCCCCTTACTTATTTATTTTCTCCGATGGGTTGTCAGGGTGACGTTTCAGCAATCCCAACTTTAAATTTTCATACAAATAAGTTTCTCTGTTTACATTTTATTTCTAACATTAGTTATATCATTTTTCCATTTGTGTATTTACATTTTAATGTTTAATATAATTGAAACCCTGACATCTGGATCAACCAATCCGAATTGGCCAACAAATATATCCACAAAAGGCACCAATGGAAACCATAGAAAATTAAATCCATTAAGGTAGAAATTACAATATGCCATGGTGATGTATTACAGAATAGCTAAGAAATATTCTAACCCAGTGTTTTTTTCAGCTTGGCCACTATGCTGGCCGGGGAATTCTGGGAGTTGAAGTCCACCCGTCTTAAAGCGGTCACATTGAGAAACGCTACTCAAATCTATCTTCTCGACAAACCAAGTTAACAGGGGAAAACTGATTCACCGAAGAACCACATGCTTCACTGAACAGCTGCAGTGATTTGCTTAACAAATAATTGTGATGCAAATGGTCATAAAATTGAATCTCGTGGTCCTTCGGTGAATCTGTTTTCCCCCTATTCTGACTTTGCTTGCCGAGACGATGGATTTGAGCAGCGTTACTCAACGTGGCTACTTTAAGAAGCTCAACTCACGACTCGCTCCTTGCTTAGCGATGGAAATTTTGCTCCTGAAGCTGGTCATATGTCGGGGACTACCTCTGCTGCTGTTTCTAAATGGTAGAGGGAAATACGAGTTGCCATAGCAGTCTCCAACCTTTCTAGGACTTTGCTCCAGGTAGGATCCGCCCCAGGAATTCAGTACTTCTCACTTGCCGATCCTTTTAGTAATGTTCGTTCCAACTTCACAACCTAGAAAAGAGATTAAAACGTCCGGTGAATAAAAGAAATTAAAACTTCCGGAAAATAAAATCACGCTCAATTTTTCTGAAACCTCGAACGTCGGAATTTTACCAAGGACAAAACTTGGCAGCCTGTCGTGCCAGCATTATTTTACTATTTTGCTGTACTTTTAATGTTTCATTTTTTATTTTATCTTTTTATTTATTAACATTTTTACGGCGCCAATATACTCCTTAAGGTGATAGCTTTTCATGTCTTCCAAGTCTTTCTTTTTCTATTAAAAGCATAAAACTTGAATGTTAAAAAATGGGATTTCTGTCATTATTTCAGCTACAAATTTTCACAGTTTCAGTCACAAATTGACTTCCGTGGACCTTACATCATACTTAAGTGATTAGTAGAGAGGGCGTGCATAACCACACTAACGGGTCTATTGTCCCTGTCACTGTTTATTCTTTTTTTTATATTCTTATATTTTTGTTTGACAAATTCCAATACATAAATGGCAACAGCCCTTATACAGTGCTTTTGCAGCCCTCTCTAAGCAGTTTACAGAGTCGGCATCTTGCCCCCAACAATCTGGGTCCTCATAAATTATCTCCACTTCTGCACAAATAAGCTCTTTGGTGTGGAAAGATTTCCTCATGAAATCTCTACAGACCACCCGACAGGTTTATTTTTCAAGACAGGAAAAGACGCAAAATGATTTCTATCAGCGGCAGCTTTTGCAATCAGCTTGAGAAAAGCGTGCTGTGCGGTCTTAAAGCTTGCACATTCCTTGCTAAAACCAGCTGGCTGCACAAAAGACACTTTTAATTCCCATTGGGCTGGTTGGCGAGAAAATCCATCTATAGCTAATGTTTTTATGTCGCCAGAGTGAATTTGTCAGCACAAATTCTCTCTCCACTCCAAAAAACACCCCATATATAATATATATTCCTATCAAGCAATTATTAATCATTCATATTGGATAAGGATTCTGAAGTTTACACCTCGTAGTGAACATGAGCTTACTGTTTGCATCGATTCACAGGGTTAAAAAACCCACATCAAATTGACATCCTCTGTTAGTTTGGAGAGATTTGGCGCTACGGGATACTTTCAGCTGATTTTTATTAGAATACAGTCTCTTTCTTTTTCTTTTTTCATGTTTTATTTATTTTATTTATATAACACTCAATTTCCATCGAACAGTGTGTGATCTGGGTACAGTTATTTTTAAACAATCTTAATCCACCTATTTGTTGCAGTATTCATCACCATAATATTGATGATATGATCACATAATAATATAATAACAATAATGCTTAACATCTTCTTTAATAACTCTCTAGTTTCTAATACAGATAGTCCTCGGCTTACAACCAGAACTGAGTCCAAAATTCCTGTTGCTAAGTGAGACAACATTTAAGTCAGTTTTGCCCCATTTTACGGCCTTTCTTATCACAGTTGTTAAAGCGAATCAGTGCCAATTGTTAAGTTAGTAACACGGTTGTTAAGTGAATCGGGCTTTCTCATTGACTTTGCTTGTCAGAAGGTCGCAAAAGGGGATCGCGTGACTCCAGGACGCTGCAACCGTCATAAGTATGAGTCAGTGGCCAAGCGCCTGAATTTTGATCACATGACCACGGGGGTGCGGCAACGGTCGTAAGAGTGAAAAATGGTCATAAGTCACTTTCTTTAGTGTCATTGTAACTTTGAACTAACTTACTAAGCAAACCGTTGTAAGTCGAGGACTATCCATGATGGCTAACCTTTTCTGGACCGACTGCCCAAATACACATGTGTGCGGGCGCGAATGCACATGTGAGCACCCGAACCCCCCAAATGCAAAGCACACGCCTCCCCTGCGCCTACACCCCAACTCCACGCATGCGCACATGGGCCTCATGGGCCCTGCCACGCATGCATGCACGCCCCACCCCTACATATACACATGCCCCCTACACCACACCCCTGCGCATGTGTGCTGCCTCCCGATGCGACCCCACCCTATGCACATGCGCAGCAGAGACTCAATGACCAACTAGCCAGCAGAGCAGCTGAACTGGGGCAACAGCTCGCGCGCCCACAGAGAGGGCTCTGAATGCCACCTGTGGCATGTGTGCCATAGCTTTGCCATCACAGACCTATAGTATTCCTGAACGTCAAAATGGATTTTATTTTTGGCCCTGCCTAGGCAACACATTTGTTCTCTCAAGTTCGATGTTTCTCAACCTTGGCTGCTTGGACGATGTGTGGACTTCAACTCCCAGAATTCCCCCGCCGGCCCTGGCGGGGGAATTCTGGGAGTTGAAGTCCACATGTCTTCACGGTTCCAAAATTAAGAAACATTGTTCACGACACTTAAAATCTCACGGACTGAATTAGTGCAAGTGACAAAATGTACGTGTTTAAAATAAGTTTAGTTTTCAGGCTTCGTTTGGTTAGTTGACGATTCAATATACGGCGCAAAGCTGGAAAGTGGAATAATTCAGAAATCAATTTAAGCACGCGATGTGAAGGGGTTATTTCTCTGTTTGCTCTCACCAAAGTGTTCCTAACCCCAAATCCTTAAATCCTTTTCTTGCAGAAAAACATGTACCAATCAAACAATAATATTTGCTCATTTCCCGCCGAGGACTCTGGCGCGAAACCGAGAATATTTTTACCGCTTAGTTGCCGAGATCTCATGTTTTCATTGCTGTTATTACTCTAATGCCAGGATTAGATAACAGCTTTTCCTGGCCCACTGCAAGGGTTGATAATGGCATTCACATTGAAAAGAAGTGCATTTACACAACCCGTTGCCCCCGGGGGACAAAAACACCCCTAACCCAGTTTAAAACTCACCAAATTTACACTATTGTAAGAATGTGGACCCTGGATCAGTGTTTCTCAACCTTAGCAACTTGAAGATGTCTGGACTTCAACTCCCAGAATTCCCCAGCCAGCATTCGCTGGCTGGGGAATTCTGGGAGTTGAAGTCCGGACATCTTCAAGTTACCAAGCTTGAGAAACACTGCCCTGGATTGTAAATGACCCTGTTAACGCGTGTTGTGTGTTAAACAGAGCTCAGTTAACGTGTCTTGCAAGACTTCAATCGGTCACTATGGTAACTATTGTAAATTGAGGACTATCTGGTGCTTTTTTTCAAGAGGCAATGGGGCTTTCTGGTTTTTCTTTGAAGAGGTTTCACTTCTCATCCAAGAAACTTCTTCAGCTCTGGATGGATGGTCGCTTCTCATCCAAGAAGCTGAAGAAGCGTCTTGGATGAGAAGTGAAACCTCTTCAAAGAAAAACCAGAAAGTCCAGCTGACTCTTGAAAAAAACATGCAGCTTGGGGACAACCATGAATCTCCATAGTTACCTGTAAGGTGGAAGCAAGTTGATAACCCCATCACATACTCTTAACATTTGGGGGAGTTTTAATACATGTGGACTTCAACACCCAGAAGCCAGAATTCTGGGAAGTCCACAGCCACAAGTTTTAAAGTCACCAAGGTTGGACATCCTTCTTTTAAATGGATGCCACCAGGGGGCAGTACTGCACTCACCATCTATGTTTTCCAGGCGCTGGCTGGCACCTTCCCCAGCTGCCCAGCCACACCCCTCCTGCTGTGCCAATTTCCCCGAGTCTTCGAGAAAGTTTTCCATTTCCAAGCAGTGGGGGATTATGCGCAGGGCTGAAGGAGGAGGAGGGGGAAGAAAAAGAAGAAAAAAGAAGAAAGAAAGAAAGAAAGAAAGAAAGAAAGAAAGAAAGAAAGAAAGACAGAGAAAGAAGAAGACGAGGGGGAGAGGGAGGAGAAGGAAAACTGTGAGGTCCTTGGTGCTCTATTAGCTTGGTTGTTTTCTTTTGGACGTGACCCAGCTAGGGAACATTATCAGTGCTACAAGGGAGGGGTTTGTAAGAGGGGAGGAGGAGAAGGAGAAGGAGGAGGAGGAGGAAGAGGAGGAGGAGGAGGACAAGGAGGAGGAGGAGGAGGAGAGGAGGAGGAGGAGAAGGAGAAGGAGGACAAGGAGGAGGAGGAGGAGAAGGAGAAGGAGGACAAGGAGGAGGAGGAGGAGAAGGAGAAGGAGGACAAGGAGGAGGAGGAGGAGGAAGAAGAAGAAGAAGAAGAAGAAGAAGAAGAAGAAGAAGAAGAAGAAGAAGAAGAATTGGAGAAGAAGAAGAAGAATTGGAGAAGGAGAAGAAGGCAAGGCTTTGCAAACTCTCGACTGGCATCACTTTGGCCTGTTTGATCTGGGTGAGCTTCAAGAGTAGCGATCTGATCCAGAAAAGGACAACAATAACTCTGCAAAAGGTGGCAAAGGACGACCCAGGACATCTTACTTTGCAACTTTCCTTTCTGTCTTTTTGCAAAGCTTCAGAGCTGCTACAGACCAAGGACGTTTCTGTCTCTTTGCGACACAGAATTCTTAATTGAGGGAAAAGAATGCGAAAAGGGGCTGGGTTTTTTCTTTTGCGGTTCAAATTCCTCGCCAAGTTGAAAACAGCGTGGTTTGGTGGTTTGGTACGAGTCCACGGCTGGAATGTGTCATCAAGAGTCCACGGGGTTGTTGATAAGCACTCTGGATATCTTGCTCTTACGCAAAATATTGCTCTCTCCCGGCTGCCTTTCACACACTACTTTTCTCCAGTCATTTGCACACCATGGTTTATTTATTCTAGCTTGCTTCTCGTTGCGTGCATTTGGATCAATCCATTGAGCAAACCACTTGTAGAAATTCATTTTTTTTTACTACCGGTTCTGTGGGCATGGCTTGGTGGGCATGGCAGGGGGAGGATACTGCAAAATCCCCATTCTCTCCGCACTCCAGAGGAAGGATACTGCAAAATCTCCATTCTCTTTCCACTCCAGGGGAAGGATACTGCAAAAACCCCATTCCCACCATACTCCAGGGGAAGGATACTGCAAAATCGCCATTCCCACCCCACTCCAGGGGGAAGGATACTGCAAAATCTCCATTCCCTCCCCACTCCAGGGGAAGGATACCGCAAAATCCCCATTCCCACCCCACTCCAGGGGAAGGATACTGCAAAATCCCCATTCCCTCCCCACTCCAGGGGAAGAATACTGCAAAATCTCCATTCCCTCCCCACTCCAGGGGAAGGATACTGCAAAATCTCCATTCTCTCCCACTCCAGGGGAAGGATACTGCAAAATCCCCATTCCCTCCCCACTCCAGGGGAAGGATACTGCAAAATCCCCATTCCCTCCCCACTCCAGGGGAAGAATACTGCAAAATCTCCATTCCCTCCCCACTCTAGGGAAAGGATACTGCAAAATCCCCATTCCCTCCCCACTCCAGGGGAAGGATACTGCAAAATCTCCATTCCCTCCCCACTCCAGGGGAAGGATACTGCAAAATCCCCATTCCCTCCCCACTCCAGGGGAAGAATACTGCAAAATCTCCATTCCCTCCCCACTCTAGGGAAAGGATACTGCAAAATCCCCATTCTCTCCCACTCCAGGGGAAGGATACTGCAAAATCTCCATTCCCTCCCCACTCCAGGGGAAGGATACTGCAAAATCCCCATTCCCTCCCCACTCCAGGGGAAGGATACTGCAAAATCTCCATTCCCTCCCCACTCTAGGGAAAGGATACTGCAAAATCCCCATTCCCTCCCCACTCCAGGGGAAGGATACTGCAAAATCTCCATTCCCTCCCCACTCCAGGGGAAGGATACTGCAAAATCCCCATTCCCTCCCCACTCCAGGGGAAGGATACTGCAAAATCTCCATTCCCTCCCCACTCCAGGGGAAGAATACTGCAAAATCTCCATTCTCTCCCACTCCAGGGGAAGGATACTGCAAAATCTCCATTCCCTCCCCACTCCAGGGGAAGGATACTGCAAAATCCCCATTCCCTCCCCACTCCAGGGGAAGGATACTGCAAAATCTCCATTCCCTCCCCACTCTAGGGAAAGGATACTGCAAAATCCCCATTCTCTCCCACTCCAGGGGGAAGGATACTGCAAAATCCCCATTCCCTCCCCACTCTGAGGCCAGCCAGAGGTGGTATTTGCCTGTTCTCCAACTACTCAAAATTTCCGCTACCAGTTTTGCAGAACCTGTCAGAACCTGCTGAATTTCACCCCTGCAGCAAACCGAGAGAGTACGGTAAACAGCAATCGAGCAAAGGGGAACTTACCAAATTTGCAGATGACACTAAGCTGGCAGGAATAGCCAACACCCTAGATGACAGGCTCAAGATCCAGATGGATCTCAACAGACTTGAACCCTGGGCCCTCTCTAATAAAATGAAATTCAAAGTAGGGAAAAGTCAAGTTTGACACTTAGGCAAGAAAAACCCAAAGAACACATATAGACTTGCTTAATAACCAGGCTTAATAGCAGTGACTGGGAGAGGCATCTTGGAGCCTTACTGGACAACCAGCTAAATAGGAGCCAGCAGCCAAAAAAGCCAGTGCAATCCTAAACTGCATTAACAGAGGGATACAATCAAGATCAAGGGAGGTACTAATACACTCTATAAAGCCTTAGTAAGGCCACACCTAGAGTACTGCATCCAGTTTTGATCACCACCCTTTAAAAAAGAGGTTGAGACTCTAGAAAGAGTGCAGAGAGGAAGAGGAACCAGGATGATGAGGGAACTGGAGGCTAAAACCTACGATGGACGGTTGCAGGAACTGGGCCTGGGCAGTCTAGGGAAGAGAAGGACCAGGGGAGACAGGAGAGCATCTTCCAATATTTGAGGGGCTGCCAGAGAGAGGAGGAAGGGGGCCAAGCTATTCTCCAAAGCACCTGAAGGCCAGAGAAGGAAGAACAGATGGAAACTGACCAAGGAGAGATTCAACCTGGAAACAAGGAGGAATTTCCTGACATGGGGAACAATCAATCCGTGGAACAGAAGTTGCCTTCGGAAGTTGTGGGAGCTTCATCCCTGGAGGCTTCCAAGAAGAGACTGGACTGCCATCTGTCAGAGATGGTGTACAGTCTCCTGCTTGGGTGAGGGGGTTGGACTAGATGACCCCCAAAGTCCCTTCCAACTCTGTTAATCTGTTAATTCACTTTTGCAAACTTCACTTTTGCAGCTAAGTCCTCAACATAGGACCATAACTGGGAGTAGAATTTCCATTGCTAAGAAGACGTTTGTTAACGGAGTCGCATCTGGTTTTATTACTTTTTTTTTTGCCATGTTTGTTAGGAAAATCACTGCGGTCATTAAGTGAATCATGCACTTACGACCTTCCTTGCCACAGTTGTTAAGTGAACCCTTGCAGTTGTTCACTGAGTCACCTGGTTGTTAAGTGAATCCAGCTTTCCCCATTGGCTTGGCTTGCACATACTGTATATGTGAGGGGAACCTTTTACGTTTACCTTTTAAAAAGAACTGTTGTAAATCAAGGACTATGTATATTTCAATTCTGTAGGAACATCAGAAGTCTCTCCTTCTACCAAGAACATTTTATTAATTAAAAGTTGTGCAACCATCGGCCTTTTAAATACCGACATGACTTTTAGACTAGTGCCTAAAATCTGTTTTGTTTTTTTAACGGCAAGCGTGTCTGTAAACGTATCTTGGCATAAAGCCTCATGCCAATTCAGGCACAAGCTCTTTGGAAAGAAGGAACAAGTAAGCCTGCATGTTACTACAAGTTCCTCCCACAAAAAGTAGGGACTAGAGCAGTGTTTCTCAACCTTGGCAACTTTAAGTCCTGTGGTCTTCAATTCCCAGAATCCCCCAGCCAGCTGTGCTGGCTGGGGGATTCTGGGAGTTGAAGTCCACAGGACTTAAAGTCGCCAAGGTTGAGAAACACTGGACTAGAGACTTGCCTGGGAAAATAATTCAAACAATTGTAGCCAAATGGGCACAATGAGACATACTATCCGCCGGATAAAACTCTGCATTGGCAACAGGGAAAGGCATCCGGCCATGAAAACACCCTGCTAGCTCCGTTGAGTTGCCCAGGCTCCACCCCGCAAGGGATTATTATGGGGCCATTAAAAGAAGACGATGATGAATTGTAGCCAGATAATTTCTACCAGGAGCTCCCAAGTAATGCTTAACATTTTACAAAGGGAGAATTTTTCTCTGGCTACAGAGAGAAATTATATCACAAAAGGATATGAAATCTCCAAAATTTGGGCTAACAAGAGAACAAATCTTATTTCTCCCCTGCCTGCAGAGAGAAATAACATTTGTTCTCTTGTTAGCCTGACTTTTGGAGTTTTGGTGAGTATAATGACAAAGATTTATTATTTTAGTGTTGTTTATTTAATATCATATTTACAGGCCACTGATCTACCTCATAGCAGCCGTGTGCAAATAGACATAAAAATATAAAAGCTCCCTGTGAGTACAGCTAGATCAGTTTCAAAGTTACAACAGCACTGAAAAAAGTGACTTATTTTTCACACCTGCGACTCTTACAACATCCGTGCAGATTGTCACCTGATCAAAATTCAGACTCATGGCCACTGACTCATACTTATGACGGTTGCAGTGTCTGCGGGGGGTCACTTTTTGCAACCTTCCGACAAGCAAAGTCGATAGGGAACCCAGATTCACTTAACAACCGTGCGTTACCAACTTAATAACTGTCGTGATTCACTTAGTGTCCTTGACAAGAAAGGTCGTAAAAGGGGGCAAAACTCCCTTAAGATAATGTCTCGCTAAGCAACAGAAATGTCGGGCTCGATGGTGGTCGTAAGTCGAGGGCTACCTGTATTACAATAACAATTAAAAGCAAGAATAAAATCATTAACTATCAGAAATGAACATTGTTCTTAGCAATATTTGTAGCTCAAGTTGGAACAAGGGGTCCCTGATGCTCTGAGCTTGCTTGTTTTCCTGCAGATGTTTCATTAGCCAAGCTAGGTAACATCATCAGTGCTAGAAGGATGTAGGGTTGTGGAAAGGAGGAGGAGGAAGAAGAGGAGGAGGAGGAGAAGGATTATGGGGTCTTGGGTGCTCTCTAAACTTGGTTATTTTCTTGCAGACATTTCATTAGCCAAACTAAGTAACATTGTCCGTGCTGGTAAGGTCCTTACTCCTTACTAACACTGATGATGTTACCTAGTTGGGTCATGAAACGTCTGCAAGAAAACAACCATGCTCAGAGAGCACCCAGGACCTCTCAAATATTGTCCTAGAGTCGTATAAAAAAAACTAACTTGAAAAATTAACTCAAGGCCTTCCCAAACCAGGGGAAATTATCCAAATTTTTAAAAAGTAGTTTTTCTCTAGGTAACGTAAACAGAACCCAATCACAATAGGGACCTTTGGATTAACCAGAAGTGTTTTACCTACATCGGGGTTAAAACTGTTTTGGAAATGAAGGAAACTGTTAGGGAAGCATTTCATTAACTGGACAATCTCTTCCAGCCTCAAAAACTCCACCAAAAAAAAAATCTCTGGTATATTTCTGTTGATTTAGACCTGTGTTTATTTACAACTAGTTTCTGTTGATGTTTCTGTCCAGCTAGCTCAAGACGTTTCCAAATTGTTGATCCAGGAGATGTTGCAGGAAAAATATAATGCTACACAAAATAAACTCTTAAACCCGTTCGGGATATGAACGCACGTAGGAAAATACCCTGAATGTTTTCTTCCCAAAAAAAATAAAACCCTTTTGACAGTTCTGTCGTTTAGATCAGTATTTCTCAACTATCGGCAACTTTTAAGACCTGTGGACTTCAACTCCCAGAATTCCCCCCAGCCAGCCATGCATTTGTCAGAAATGGTGTAGTAGGGTCTCCTGCTTGGGGGAGGGGGAGGTTGGACTAGATGACCTACAAGGTCCCTTCCAACTCTGTTCATCTCTAATCAACCTTGGCAATTTTAAGATATGTGGATTTCAACTCCCAGACTTCTTGGCTGGCTGAGGAATTGTAGGAGTTGAAGTCCACACCTCTTAAAGTTCCCAAGGTTGAGAGACATCTTTTAACCCCGTATTTGTGAACCATTGGTAGATTTCACAGACTTCTGAAATTAATTTAATGCCCCCCATTTTCAAATTCCCTGGGAGAAAACCCCAGTGCATTTGATTCATCCCAAAGTAATTTTTATCTGTGCATTATCTTTATGATGATATAATTATCTGTACCTCTTTTTCCACCCATCTCCTCCCTGTTAACGACTAGAATTTCTGAAGTTTGGCTAAAATTAAATAATAATAATACTAACAAGCTTGGGGCCGGTCCCAACCACAACATGATTTCCTGTTGAAATTCCTCTCTGGTCCTCTTTCTAAATGCTGATGATTTTGCAGAATTATTTCAGGAATCTAGTTAGGCTACTGGGTTCTGTGGTTTGCTAAGCAGAAGAGAGACACACCCTGGAAATTTATTTAAGAAACTCACTGATAGGGATAGTAGGGGTGTGTGGAAAGCGGTTTAAACCCTGGGAATGAATATTTGCCATGCCTTAGTGCAATGTTTCCCGACCATAGCAACGTGAAGATGTAGGGACTTCAACTCCCCGAATTCCCCAGCCAGCCAAGTATTCTGGGTGTTGAAGTCCACAGATTAGCAGAGTTGGAAGGGACCTTGTAGGCCATCTAGTCCAACCCCCTGCCCAAGCAGGAGACCCTACACCATTTCTGACAGATCTCTTCTTGAAAGCCTCCAGTGATGAAGCTCCCACAACTTCCGAAGGCAACTTCTATTCCATCAGTTGATGGTTCTCATTTGTCAGAAAATTCCTCCTTGTTTCCAGGTTGAATCTCTCCTTGGTCAGTTTCCATCCATTCTTCCTTCTCTGGCCTTCGGGGGCTTTGGAGAATAGCTTGACCCTTAACTCCTCTCTGGGGCAGCCCCTCAAATATTGGAAGATGCTCTCCTGTCTCCCCTGGTCATCTCTTCCCTAGACTAGCCTGGCCCAGTTTCGGCAACCTATAATTCTCTTTTAGGTAACCAAAGTGGGTTGCGTGCCACCTGCCTGGCAAGAGGCCTTCAGAGCACCCTCAAAACAATTTCTTCATTTAATTATGTTATGCCCCGTCCCTTCCTCGACAGCAATCCCCATGCCGTTTATCAGGAGTTGTTGATTTTTGCAGCCGTCCATCGTGATTTGCAGCCACCCCCGAGCCAAGAAGTGGGTCAGGCCACAGTTTTCGGGGGAAAATATGAGCAGCAGGCGAGGCTGCTATTCCAAATATTTCACCTTTGGCATTCAGAGGCTGAAGGGCCAGTTTGTCTCCGGCAAAACATCGAGGGGCGGCTGGGATTAAAAGAATGTTCTTGGCCTGGATAAGGAAAGGGCCCCGGAAAAAGATGTTTTTCATGAGATATTCCAGCTGTGGGACAAGGCGGCCATGCTGTCTCACCCGAGACAGACAAGCAACCCCTGAAAAAAGAGAAGGACTCAGAGATGCTTTCCACCAGGGATCTCCAACCTTGGCAACTTTAAGACTTGTGGACTTCAACTCCCAGAATTCCTCAGCCAGCTTTGCTGAGGAGTTCTGGGAGTTGAAGTCCTCCCATCTTAAATCCATGCTGGCTAGGGGTTTCTGGGAGTCGAAGTCCACTCCTCTTATAGCATGCTGGCTAGGGGATTCTGGGAGTCGAAGTCCACCCCTCTTAAACTTGCTACATTCTAGGATTACAGGAAGCAATTCTACTGAATTCATGAGATCTAATTCTAAGGGAAGAAGTGAAATGGAAGTAGCTGTTGGTTTCATTTCCCCAAAGATATTTTAAGATCTGTTCTCCTTCCCTAATATCCGTTCCTCAACCGCTTAAGATTGGGGTTTCCCTGCCTTCTTTCCTGGGGGGCCTTTAGATTCTTCTCCAACTTTTAAAAATAGCTTGTGGGGTCGCCTTCTTTTTTAAGTCCAACCCAAACGCAATAAATAAATAAATATTGGACACAAATACATATATGGTTGGAAAAAATGATAAAGCAACTTATAGATTTAAAACCAGAAATATTTTTGTTGGGCATTTTACCAGATTAAAGTATAACAAGGGGAATACAAATTTGATTCTAAATGTGTTAACTGCAGCTAGAATTGTATTTGCACAAGAATGGAAAAGGAAAGAGATCCCTACAGATGAAAAGGCGATTTAAAAACAATATTAGAATGTGCCGATGTGGATAGACTAACACTTACAATTAAGAAAAGAGAAGAAACTGAACACTTTGACATGGGACTTATTTTATCAATGCCTTGCTATGGTACTAAAAACAGAAGTTAGAAACATGTATATATAAGAAAACGGCTAAATGATACACGGGAGGTTTGTTAAAATAGACAATCTATTATTGTTGTTGTTGTTGTTGTTATTACAACAACAGAATTGTATCACAGCAGTCAGTTGTTTCGCCGGATTTGGCATTGGTTACTAGTCAGACCCCACCCAGGGGCCTAGGACGTCGTAACCTATTTTCGTAATATGCGTGCAGATCCAAGCAGTGCGGCTTTTTGCATTTGACTGATGGTGATTTTGTCCATTTTTAACTGTTTTAAATGTAATTCCAGTGCTTTTGGAATAGCACCCAGTGTGCCAATTACCACTGGAATTACCACTCCTGGTTTGTGCCATAGTAGTTGAATTTCAATTTTTAAGTCCTGGTATTTTGCGATTTTTTCATGTTCCTTCTCAGCGACCCTGCTATCACCTGGTATTGCGATGCCTATGATTGTGATTATTATTATTATTATAGAACTAATACCAGTGTAATAAATATTGTTGTAAACACTCCTAGAAGTATCTGTACCCAGACAGGACACTCTTTAACTAAAAATGGAGTTTTTATATGTTATAATATATATATATATATATATATATATATATATATATATATATATATATATATATATATATATATATATATATATATATATATAAATTTATATGCCGCCCAATCCCAAAGGACTCATACATATGTGTGTGTGTGTGTGTGTGTGTGTGTGTGTGTGTGTATGTATATGTATATGTATATGTATATGCGTGTGTGTGTATATACACACACACACACGTCACGTCCAGCTGCTACCACTCTTCTCACTGACTTGGCTTAATTGGGGTTTAATTGACTTTTAAGGCTCTTAGGCCTTAAAAGCAAAGCTAATTCAAACAGTTGCCCAATTTAAGTGACGCGTGCTGTGTAAAACAGGCGTGCCCAACCTTGGCAACTTTAAGACCTGTAGGCTTCAACTCCCAGAATTCCCCAGCCAGCCGTGGGGAATTCTGGGAGTTGAAGTCCACAGGTCTTAAAGTTGCCAAGGTTGGATATCTCTGGTACAATAGAAAACATCGCCCTATTTTTCCGCCTGAATTCAAAGATAATTCAGCAGTGGAGAAATAATAAAAGGTTTTCTATTTTCCTGGGATTTGCAAAAAAAGGGGAGAGAAAGAAAAGAAAAGCCAAGTTGTATTGAACGGCCAACGCAAACAGGTGAAATCTGCCCTAATGGATTACTCTTGGATGGAAGCCAAGCAAGGAAAAGATCAATAGGCAAATCAAGAGGTTGTGTGGCATTGTTGAACAACAAACGCAGCACACACCCACACCCCGCAAGGCAAACATAGAGTTGCGATAAGTGAAAGCGGTTCCAAGCCGCAAGACAGCAGGAACTAAATCTGTATGCACAAGGTGTGCAATAGCCTTACTAATACCCTCACCAAATGGCCCAGCCCGTTTCCTCAAAGGATGGTGTGGCTATCAACACTCGGAGGCGAGGCGGGGTGTTGCTTCATCAGGAAATAATAGGCGCATATTGGTTAAATCACGGAACCAGAGTGGGAAGAGATTCCCAGAAGGCATCTAGTCCAACCTCTGTGCTCGGAGAATCCACAGCGTCTCTGCTAGATGGGCATTTTGCTCTGTTTGCAAGGAGGACTCATGACCTCATATACTGGGTCCAGTTTTGGTCCCCGCGGCAGAAAAAAGAGATGCTTAGAATAGATTCTGGAAGGAGTGCAGAGAAGACCAGCAAAGATGATTAGGAGGCTGCAAGTGAAAACATGCAGAGGACGGTTGCAAGAATTGGGCATGGCTAGTCTAGAGAAGAGAAGGATTGGGAGGGGCGGGGACAGCAGTTCCAATATTTGGGGGGCTGATCCAAAGAAGAGGGGGGTCAGCCTGTTTTCCAAAGCACCAGAAGGAAAGACAAGGAACAATGGGTGGAAACTGACCAAGGAGAGATTCAACCTGGAAATAAAGAGGAATTTCCTGACAGGGAGAACAATCAACCCATGGAATAGAAGTCGCCTTCAGAGATTGTGGGAGCTTCATCCCTGCAAGCTTTCAAGAAGATGGACTGGACTGCCATTGGTAAGAAATAGTGTAGGGTCTGCTTGAGCAGGAGGCTGGACTAGATTACCTCCAAGATCCCTTCCAACTCTGTTAATCTGTAAAAAACACACTGGAAGATTTTAAGAAGAGACTGGACAGCCGTTTCCATGAATGGTATAGGGTCTCCTGCTTGAGCAGGGGGTTGGACTAGAAGAACCAGGGGAGAAACGATAGCAGTCTTCCAATATTTGAGGGGCTGCCACAGAGAGGAGTTAGGGGGTCAAGCTATTTTCCAAAGCAACCAAAGGCCAGAGAAGGAAGAACGGATGGAAACCGACCAAGGAGAGATTCAGCCTGGAAATAAGGAGGAATTTCCTGACAGGGAGAACAATCAACCTGTGGAACAGAAGTTGCCTTCGGAAGTTGTAGGAGCTTCGTTCCTGGAGCCTTTCAAGAAGAGACTGGACTGCCCTCTGTCAGAAATGGTGTAGGGTCTCCTGCTTGAGCAGGGGGCTGGACTAGATGACCTTCAAGATCCCTTCCAACTCTGCCGTTCTGCATATCTTGCGGCAGCCTGTTCCATCGGCTGGCAGCTGGTAAAGAAGAGACGTTCCTGCCAGTTTCTAGCTTCAACCTTGGTCCATTTATGACCAGTCACTTAACAACTGTTTATGACAGATCTCCCCAGAGCTACCTATAACTCGTTTTTTTAATAAACTGAATTACACGTGATCACAATTTTGGTGCTTGGCAACCGTTCACATTTAAAGCTATTTGCAGTATCCCACACAGATCTGTGACTGCAGTTTGTGAAGAGTTTTGCCAATTTCTAGTGTTTAATTTTCAGTTTATGACAGACACACACAAAATCCCATTGGGGAAAAATGGATTTCATTTAACAATATAAAAAGACCATCATTAAAAAAAAGCATTATTAATTTCTAATCCATTCAGATGATGACTTGAATTACAACTACAATGACTTTTAGTAATTCCAGGCTCAATTCTGGTCATAAGTTGAGGACTACCTGTGATGATTTTGGTCCTGCCCACTGGAGAGAATAAATCCACACTCTCTTCTGTGCGTATGGACTTCCTGTTGGCTGGGGGATTCTGGGAGTTGAAGTCCATCCAGGTGCCCAGGCTGAGAAACGGAGGAATTCTGGTAATTGAAGTCCACCCATCTTCAAGCTTTTCTGGTTGAGAACAGAGGAATTCTAGGAGTTGAAGTCCACCCATCTTCAAGCTATCCAGGTTGAGAAACAGAGGAATTCTGGGAGTTGAAGTCCACCTATCTTCAAGCTATCCAGGTTGAGAAACAGAGGAATTCTGGGAGTTGAAGTCCACCTATCTTCAAGCTTTTCTGGTTGAGAACGGAGGAAATCTGGGAGTTGAAGTTGATTATGACTTATCGTTGCAGAAATATTTGACTGTCAACATTTCGGTGTCAGGCATGATTTATGGCTTTGTATCTAAACTGGAATCTGTCTGGTTTGGGATGGGCCGGGCTGCCATAGCGACAGAGAATATTTAAAATATCCACATTGCTTAAGGAAGGGTTTACGAAAGTTTGCAGTGCAAACTTTGTATGAATAAAGGGGAAATCTGCCTGGCTTAAAACAAGGCTTCTCATGGGTATGAAATCTCAGTCCGGAATTCTCTGTATTTATTTAAGCTGTTTTTATATTTACATTTCATATTTATGCTTTGCAAAAAAGAATCCCGGGTGATAAAAATATGACTTTTTTTAATCCTGATGCACAAGCTTTCAAATGCAGATAGCTTTCCATCTTATAGAGATCGTTCTAAGTTATAAGAACACTGGAAAAAGTGACTTTTTGGTTAGTTGTTAGACTCCCATGCAACTCTATAGGCTGTCCTGAGTCAGGGGCTTGGTTGAGCCTTGCTGGGTGATGCAATTCTTCCCAGGTGCCCTGTGGTGAGATGGATAGAGGGCTAATCCTACCTTTGTTGAATCTTGGGTGAGGGCAGTAGCTAAGACGCTGAGCTTGTCGATCAGAAAGTTCGGCTGTTGAGCAGTTCGAATCCCTAGTGCCACGTAACGGAGTGAGCTCCCGTGACTTGTCCCAGCTTCTGCCAACCTAGCAGTTTGAAAGCACGTAAAAAATCCAAGTAGGAAAACAGGAACCACCTTTGGTGGGAAGGGAAGAGCATTCTGGGCGCCTTCAGCGTTGAGTCCTGCCGGCCATATGAACACGGAGACGTCTTCGGACAGCGCTGGCTCTCCGGCTTAGAAACGGAGATGAGCAGCGCCCCCTAGAGTTGGGAGCAACTAGCACTTTTATGTGTGAGGAGAACTTTTACCTTTTATTTTTAGATCTAGCTATCTTTTTAGCTCTTAAGTGCAGAAATCTGCTGTGAGCTATTGAGGAGGGTGGGGGCTATTAAAAGTGCGTCTGTTCACTGCCTAAAAACACGCATCTCCATTTCTCATCCGGGGAAATATAATATTCTTCCTTTTTAATATTTCCTAGAATATTTCATTTTTCTAGGAGAGGTGTGGGTGCTAACTTTGGAATAAAGCAGTGGTTCCCAAACTTGGCAACTTTAAGACTTGTGGACTTCAATTCCCAGAATTCTCCAGCCAGCAGAGCTGGCTGGAGAATTCTGGGAGTTGAAATCCACAAGTCTTAAAGTTGTCAAGTTTGGAAACCACTGGAATAAAGGATTACTTTTTCCTTTCCTCTTCCCTCCTCCGTCAGATTCCTTTTACGCCGTGACTTTTCGGTCCGTACTTAAAAGACCAACTTGCACAGAAATTGCATGCCATCGTGGCTTCTTCACGCCATAAAAAAAAACAAAAAACAAAGTAGTTCTGATTTGAGGGTACACACAGGCACAGGAAACAACCCCCCTCAAAAAAAAAAGAGAGAGACTGCAATTGTTCTGTCTTTGTGGCAACTCTTGGGAAAAAATTGGAGACAAAAGACACCACGCCCTGCTGTGTTCCCCTGGAAAGAAGCCTCTGGCCAGGGTGGGGACGCCTGCTGAGATGACTCACAACCTACACACACACACACACACATACACACACACATAGAAGAGAGAGAGAGAGAGCCTGATCGTTTTTTTGTTTTTTGTTTTGCAACCACAAGGCAAAAGAGAAAAAAAAGAATCATCGGAAAAATGGAACCCACAATTATTCCTGTTTTTGTTGCTATGTATCATGGCTGTGTTTACTTAGCTGTTAACGTTTCTATTGTGCTCTTAGCTGATTAAGATAGGCAGGGGTTAACAGATTAACAGAGTCGGAAGGGACCTTGTAAGTTATCTAGTCCAACCCCCTGTCCAAACAGGGGACCCTACACCATCTCTGACAGAAAGCAGTCCAGTCTCTTCTTGGAAGCCTCCAGGGATGAAGCTCCCACAACTTCCAAAGGCAACTTCTCTTCCATGGGTTGATTGTTCCCACTGTCAGGAAATTCCTCCTTATTTCCAGGTTGAATCTCTCCTTGATCAGTTTCCATCCATTATTTCTTGTCTGGCCTTCAGGTGCTTTGGAGAATAGCTTGATCCCCTTCCTCATCTCTGTGGCAGCCCCTCAAATATTGGAAGATGCTCTCCTGTCTCCCCTGGTCCTTCTCTTTCCTAGACTAGCCAGGCCCAGTTCCTGCAACCGTTCATCGGATGTTTTAGTCTTCAGGCCTTTGATCATCTTAGATTGATTCAGATTTACAGAATTGGAAGGGACCTTGTAAATCTTCGAGTCCTACCCCACTTCCAAGCAGGAGATCCTATACCATTTCTGACAGAGGGCAGTCCAGTCTCTTCTTGAAAGCCTCCAGGGATGAAGCTCCCACAACTTCCGAAGGCAACTTCTCTTCCATGGGTTGATTCTTCTCACCGTCAGGAAATTCCTCCTTATTTCCAGGTTGAATCTCTCCTTGGTCAGTTTCCATCCATTCTTCCTTGTCTGGCCTTCGGGTGCTTTGGAGAATAGCTTGGCCCCTTCCTCCTCTCTGGGGCAGCCCCTCAAGTATTAGAAGGCTGCTATCACAGTGTCTAACCGTGGCAATTTTAAGGCCTATAGACTTCAACTCTGGCTGGGGAATTCTGGGAGTTGAAGTCCACAGGTCTTTAAAAGGTTGCCAAGGTGAGATACACACACCCCAGGTGTCAAAGAAAACAGTGCCCCGTTTTTATATCTGAATTCCTAGATAATTTCAGTGGTGGAGAAATCACGAAGGTTTTCTTGCAACTTGTATATATATATATTTTCCTGGCTGGGGAATTCTGGGAGTTGAAGTCCACAGGTTTTAAAGTTGCCAAGATTGGACACCCCCAAATGAAAAAGAAAACAATCCTCCATTTCTCCCTCTGCATTCATAGTGGTGGAGAAATGATGAAGGCCTTATTGCAACGTGTTTGAGGAGGGGAAGAATGTATTTTCCTGGGATTTGCATCGCTGGCAGGGGAATTCTGGGAGTTGAAGTCCCACAAGTGTTAAAGTTTCCAAAGTTTCCACTCCTGGCTTTTAAAAAAAATCCTATTTCTTCTCACAACAACCCTTCAAGCTGTTTAGAGTCTGCTTGTTAGTTGTCCATTGAATCTTCCCATTAAGGGTTAAACCTTAATACTTGCACTCCTTCACTTTCTCAGGACTCGCCTAAGGCTGGGCTCTCCTAAAATAAAACCCAAAAGGAGTCACTGCCTTTCTTCCTTCCTTACTAGAAATTCCTTCCCTCTCACCATTTGTCCATAAATCACCCCTCCGGGTACCACTTCCCCCCACTTCCACTGGGAAGGAGCCAGCCCACACAATGACTCATGCAGAATTGTGACACAGAGGAGCCGTTCTCTGCAAATCGGTCATTGAGGAAGGGGAATTACTGGGCCACCTCCCTCCCTAGGATCGAAGAAAACTGGGGGTGGTGAGGGCGGTAGGGATGCCAGAGCTGTGATTCATGCAGGTTCGCAACGGTCAGCCTCTAACCCCAATCCAGAATTCTTTTCCAAACGGATCTCCCACTCCTCGTAAATCTATCAGAATAGAGCCTGAAGGGACTTGGGAGGTCTTCTAGTCCCTCCCCCTGCTCAATCAGGAGACCCTCTACCATTTCAATCAGATAGAGCTGGAAGGGACCTGGGAGGTCTTCTAGTCCAACTCCAGCTCAAGCAGGAGACCCTCTACTATTTCAATCAGATAGAGCTGGAAGGGACCTGGGAGGTCTTCTAGTCCCTCCCCCTGCTCAAGCAGGAGACCCTCTACTATTTCAATCAGAACAGAGCTGGAAGGGACCTTGGAGGTCTTCTAGTCCAACCCCCTGCTCAAGCAGGAGACCCTCTACCATTTCAATCAGAATAGAGCTGGAAGGGACCTGGGAGGTCTTCTAGTCCAACTCCAGCTCAAGCAGGAGACCCTCTACTATTTCAATCAGATAGAGCTGGAAGGGACCTGGGAGGTCTTCTAGTCCAACCCCCTGCTCAAGCAGGAGACCCTCTACTATTTCAATCAGAACAGAGCTGGAAGGGACCTTGGAGGTCTTCTAGTCCAACCCCCTGCTCAAGCAGGAGACCCTCTACTATTTCAATCAGAATAGAGCTGGAAGGGACCTTGGAGGTCTTCTAGTCCAACCCCCTGCTCAAGCAGGAGACCCTCTACTATTTCAATCAGAACAGAGCTGGAAGGTACCTTGGAGGTCTTCTAGTCCAACCCCAGCTCAAGCAGGAGACCTATGCCATTTCAATCAGAACAGAGCTGGAAGGGATCTGGGAGGTCTTCTAGTCCATCCCCCTGCTCAATCAGGAGACCCTCTACCATTTGAGACAGGTAGCTGCCCAATCTTTTCTTAAAAGCCTCTCATGATGAGCACCCATGAGCACCCACAACTTCTAGTGGCCAGCTGTTCCGCTGGTTAATTGCCCTCACTGTTAGGAAGTTTCTCCTTAATTCCAGGTTACTTCTCTCCTTGATTAGTTTCCACCCATTGCTTCTTCTCCTGCATTCAGGTACTTGGGAGAATAGCTTGACCCCCCCCTTCTTTGGGGCAGCCCCTCAAATGTTGAAATACTGCTATCATGTCTCCCCTAATTCTTCTATATAATTCTATATAATTCTATATAATTCTAAACAAGCCAAACCCAATTCTTCAGATGTTTTGGACTCCAGGCCTTTCATCATCTTAGTTGCTCTCCTTTGCATTTTTTCCAAAGTCTCAACATCTTATTTTTTTTTCTTTTTTGTAATGTGGAGATCAAAACTGGATGCAATATTTCAGGTGTGGCCTTACTAAGGTTTTATAAGTGGCATTAATACTTCACGTGATTTTGATTCTGTGCCTCGGTTTATATAACCAAGGACTGTATTAGCTTTTTTGGCTGCTGCCCCCCACAGCTGGCTCACGTTTAAGGGATCGCAAAAGGGGGTCGCTTGACCCCAGGACACTACTAAAACCGTCATAAATATGAGTCGGTGGCCGGGTGTCTGAATTTCGATCATGTGACCATGGGGAATGCTGCAACGGTTGTAAGTGTGGAACAGGGTCGTAAGACCCTTTCTTCGGTTCTGTTGTGCCTTTGCACAGTGGCTAAAAATCAGTGTTTCTCAACCTTGGCCACTTGAAGATGTCTGGGGAATTCGCTGGCTGGGGAATTCTGGGAGTTGAAGTCTGGACATCTTCAAGTGGCCAAGGTTGAGAAACACTGGGCTAAATGAACAGTTGTAAATGGAGAACTACCAGTATGTTATTTTACATTATTTCTGCTCAGGCTGGGTTGATTTGGCTAAGTTCCTCTTCTGCTTTTCACCGTTAGCCATAAAAGAAAGGTGTTAAATAAATACATAATACATTAATATAAGATTATAATCTAATTAACATAAATAATATTAAGTTAATATAATGCATAGCTAATTAATAAATACATGCGTAAAACAACACCTCCAATACTGCACTTTTGGTCTGCACATTACAAAAAAGATGTTGAGATTTTGGAAAAAGTGGAAAGAAAAGCAACTAAAATGATTAAAGGCCTGGAGATTAAACCATATGAGGAACGATTGCAGGAATTGGGTATGGCCAGTCTAGAGAAAAGAAGGACCAGGGGTGTCATGATAGCAGTATTCCTGTACTTGAGGGGCTGCCACAAAGAAGACCAGGCTAATTTATTCTCCAAAGCTCCAGAAGGCAGGACAAGAAGCAACGGATGGAAACTAACCGAGGAGAGAAGCAACATGGAATTAAGGAGAACTTTCCTAACAGTGATTAACCAGTGGAACAGCTTGCCACCAGAGGTTGTGGGCGCTCCATCACTGGAGGTTTTTAAGGGAAGACTGGAATGGAATGAGACAAGGGACTCCTGCTTGAGCAGGGGGATGGACTAGAAGACCTCCAGGGTCCCTTCCAGCTCTATTCCGATTGAAAAGGCAGATTGATCAACTCAATTTTTTACCAACGCCCAGCACATGCGGTGGTCAACCGAGGCACTCACAGAGACCAAAACAAGCTGCGTGTCACACCACAACGACCAACAACCACCTAGAACAGTGTTTCTCAAGTTGCCAAGGTTGAGAAACACTGACCTAGAAGCTATGAGAGGAACTCAACAGCATCCTGCAAGTTTCAGAGTCTGCAGAAGCTTCCTCCCAGCTATCGTCCAAGGAGGCCTTACGCCTCAACCGAGATTGCACACCGCTTTTTGAAGCAATTTCCTGGAAGCCGGTGGTGACATGCACCTTAAGTGCAAACACGTCACAATGGACGATAGAGAGAAAGGAGAAAGATTCTCAGAATATTCAGAATAATAGGATTGGAAGGGGCCTTGGAGGTCTTCTAGTCCAACCCCCTGCTCAGGCAGGAGACCCTATACCAGGGATGGTGAACCTTTTCAGCACCGAGTGCCTAAACTGGAATGCGTGTGCATGCGTGTGCATGTGTGCCCACAGGAGCACTGATAACCCAAAGACCAGATGGACGGCATGTAACTGCCTGTTTTGTGGCCGTTTTACGGGGTGTTTTGAAGCTGGTTTTTTGGCTGTTTTCAGGCCATTTTCGGGTTATTTTTCGGACTGTTTTTGGTCCGAGAAATAGTCCAAAAACAGCCTGAAAAGGGCCAGACAAATGGCGTAGTTTTGGGTCCATCCCTGGAAGCTTTCGAGAAGAGACTGGACTGCCATCTGTCAGGGATGGTGCAGGGTCTTCTGCTTGGGTGGGGGGTGGACTAGATGGCCTCCAAGGTCCCTTCCCACTCTGTTTCATTCTGTTATTTCATCACTGGAGGCTTCCAAGGAGTCGTAAAATGCAGCGAAACTCACTTAACAAATTTCTCACTTTAGCCACATTAATTTTGGGCTCGGCTGTGATCGTGCATTGAGGATTAACTGTATTTATGACGGTCACATGATGCAATTTTGCGACCTTTGGACATGAAAAGTCAATGTGGAAGCCAGATTCGCTTAACAACCGGTGTTCTCAACTTAACAGCTGCAGGGATTCACTTAACAGCGCTGGAAAGAGAGATCGTAAAAAGGACCACTTAGGGAGTGCCTTGCTTAGCAACAGAAATTTCAGGCGTAAATCAAGGACCACCTGTATAATAGCTGCAGGCACAATAATCCTATATTCCCCCCTCCTGCCCCACCTGGAACTTAACCGATGAACAGAGATGGAAGGGACCTTGTAGGTCATCTAGCCCAACCCCCAGAGGTATGACTTTGGAGTTTCATGCCAGCTGATGCTTGGCCTTGGCAGTAGGGAGTCCATTTAGCGAAGTCGATCCTGGGAAATATTTGTTCCTGCCCAGCCAGTGAAAGAGGAGACGGACTACGACAGGCAGCCCTGTCAATCAACCCAGGCTTTGTGCCTCTCGCTGCTATTCCAGGGGCCCAGCGGGCACGTGGTTGGCCTGCCTTGTATTTTTAGAAGCATCGGCTCCGCCGCGCAAGTTGGGAAGCAGGCAGGTTTTCTGGAAGAGGCAAACGCTTACCGGGAAAAGAGAGAGCAAGCAAAAGTTCTGGATCTCTGAATTGCCAAGCGAATCTGGCAGGATCCACGAGAAATACTTGGAATTCAGTTTTGGTTGCCACGATGTAAAAAAGATGTGGAAACTCTAGAAAGAGTGCAGAGAAAAGCAACCAGGATGGTGAGGGGATTGGAGGCTCAAACCTACGATGGACGGTTGCAGGAACTGGGCCTGGCTGGTCTAGGGAAGGGAAGGACCAGGGGAGACAGGAGAGCATCTTCCAATATTTGGGGGGCTGCACCAGAGAGGAGTTAGGGGGTCAAGCTATTCTCCAAAGCCCCTGAAGGCCAGAGAAGGAAGAATGGATGGGAACTGACCAAGGAGAGATTCAACCTGGAAATAAGGAGGAATTTCCTGACAGGGAGAACAATCAACCCATGGAACAGAAGTTGCCGTCGGAAGTTGTGGGAGCTGTGGGGATTGGACTAGATGACCTCCAAGGTCCCTTCCAACTCTGTTAATCTGTAAAGGATATTGAGACTCTGGAAAGAGTGCAGAGAAGAGCAACAAAGAGGATTAGGGGACTAGAGGCTAAAACATATAAAGAACGGTTGCAGGAACTGGGCATGGCTAGTCTAGTGAAGACAGGAGAGACATGATAGCAGTCTTCCAATATCTCAGGGGTTGCCACAAAGAAGAGGGAGTCAAGCTATTCTCCAAAGCACCAGAGGGTATAACAAGAAGCAATGGGTGGGAATTAATCAAGGAGAAAAACAACTTAGAGAACTAAGGAGAAATTTCCTGACAGTGAGAACAATTAATCAGTGGAACCACTTGCTTCCAGAAGTTGTGAATGCTCCAACATTGGAAGTTTTTAAGAAGAGGTTGGATAACCATTTGTCTGAAGTGGTATAGGGTTTCCTGCCTAGGCAGGGAGTTGGACTAGAGGACCTTCAAGGTCCCTTCCAGCTCTATTATTCTGTTCTGTTCTCTTCTGTTCAATGGGAAAAGTTCACACTTAAACAGATATACACACAGCGAGATATAGAGTACATCCCCTCTCCATACACTCTTTCTCTCTCTCCCTATCACTTTCCCCAACTTGTCTCTCTCTCTCACACACACACACAAAATGTCTAACCCAGTGCCCTTCAAATGGGCCAGGTGAAGATATCTGGACTTCAACTCCCACAATTCCCCAGCCAGCACTGCCTTAGTGGAGAATTCTGGGAATTGAAGCGCACACACCTGGAATCGCCCCATTGAAAAAAGCACTTCAATTTAGACCAGTGTTTCTCATAACCTGGTTGTTTGAAGATGTGTGATATTCATGGCCAGTTGGGGAATTCTGGAATTTGTAGTCTTAAAGCAGTGTTTCTCAACCTTGTCAACTTGAAGATGTCTGCACTTCAACTCCCAGAATTCCCCAGTGGGGAATTCTGGGAGTTGAAGTGCAGACATCTTCAAGTTGACAAGGTTGAGAAACACTGTCTTAAAGCATGGTGGCTGGGGATTCGGGGAGTTGAAATCCACCCATCCCAAATTATGCTAACTGGGGAATTCTGGGAGTAAATCCATCATAAAGCTTGCTGGCTGGGGAATTGGACTAGAAAACTTCCACGGTCCCTTCCAACTCTGTTATTCATCTTGAAGCTGGCTGGCTGGCTGGCTGGCGGATTCTGAGAGCTGAAGTCCACCTATCTCGAAGCGGGTTGGCTAGGGGATTCTGGGAGTCTGTCCACCAACTAAAAGCATGCTGTCTGGGGAATTCTGGGAGTTGAAGTCCACTTGTCTTAAGTTAAAACACTCTGGGAGTTGAAGTCCATCCATCTTACAGCTCACTGGCTGGGGGATTCTGGGAGTTGAAGTCCACCCATCTTAAAGCTTCCTGGTTCGGGAATTCTGGGAGTTGACATCCATCCATCTATCTTAAAGCATGCGGCCTGGGGAATTCTGGGAGCTGAAGTCCACCTATCTTAAAGCTCGCTGGCTGGGGGATTCTGGGAGTCTGTCCACCATCTTCAAGTTGCCAAGGCCGAAAAACACCGCATTCAGGAGCCCCACTTTGACAAGGCAAGAGAGAAGGTGCACTTATCAGTGCTCGGGGTATCTGGGAAGAGTCTACCATCCCAGGCAAAAGCAAGCATCTCTTGATCCCATTGTTTGTGTGAACCATGCAATGGCAGACAGAGAAAATTGCTCTCCAGAAAGAACACAATAGGCGAGGATGCGCCAAGCGGAAAAAGGCCAATGTGCCAGTTAATTCTCCATGATTAGCAGTATTTCCGGGGACCCAGTGCGAAAACAACGGGCTCAGGTCACTGAGGCAGGGGGTAGGGGAGGAGATTCAGAGGAAATGTCTCAAACTGGACATTTGCAATTGCTGGTTGCTTTTTTTCCCCATTCCTGTGCAAAATGTTTAATGGGCAGTGCTTCTCAACCTTGGCAACTTGAAGATGTCCAGACTTCAACTCCCAGAATTCCCCAGCCAGCATTCGCTGGCTGGGGAATTCTGGGTGTTGAAGTCCGGACATCTTCAAGTTGCCAAGGTTGAGAAACACAGTTATAGGGGATCCTGGACTTCGTTTAGTAACCGTTCAAATTTGCAACGGCATGGAAAAAAATATATAGCCGGGTTTCACACTTAACGACCGTTGCAGCATCCTCATGATCAAAATTGGGACGCTGGGCAACTGACTCATATTTATGACGGTTGACAAGCAAAGTCCACTGGGGTGGGGGTGGGGAGCCCGATTCGTTTTAACAACTCTGTTCCTCGCTTAATCACGGCGGTGATTCACTTAACAACGGTGGCAAGAAAGGTGATAAAACGGGGCCAAATTCACTGAACAATGGAAAGGTTGGGCTGTATTACAGGCAAGGCAGTTTATCAAGATTGGCTTTTGCAGGTGAAAAGAAAATCACATGGATTGCATTCAGACAATCCACTCGACTAGGCTGGGAGATTTAGATTTTGAGTCCGGTGGAAGCCATTCTCTTGCCACATTGTGCAAAAGAGCCTGAGTGGCATCTATTGCATGTTGTGTAAATGTAACCAAGGTAGTTTGCTCAAGGTTTAACCTCACTGTTGTTAAACCAGGGTCTCGGTATGTTTAAACCAGTATTTCTCCATCTGGACCAGTGTTTCTCAACCTTGGCAAGTTGAAGATGTCCGGACTTCAACTCCCAGAATTCTGGCTGGGGAATTCTTTTGAGAAACACTGATCTGGATACTTCTAACATGCTTGGACTTCAATTCCCTGAATTCCCTAGCCAGCATGCTTGGAGATATAAGCTTCAAGCATGCTTGAAGTCTAGGGAAGAGAAGGACCAGGGGAGACGTGAGAGCATCTTCCAATATTTGAGGGGCTGCCCTAGAGAGGAGGAAGGGGGTCAAGCTATTCTCCAAAGCTCTCGAAGGCCAGAGAAGGAAGAATGGATGGAAACTGACCAAGGAGAGATTCAACCTGAAAATAAGGAGGAATTTCCTGACAGGGAGAACAATCAACCCATGGAACAGAAGTTGCCTTCGGAAGTTGTGGGAGCTTCATCCCTGGAGGCTTTCAAGAAGAGACTGGACTGCCATCTGTCAGAGATGGTGTAGGGTCTCCTGCTTGGATGGGGGGTGGTGGACTAAATGACCTGCAACGCTCCTTCCAACTCTGTTAATCCATCAAAGACTTCAACTCCTGGCATGACTGGCTGGAGAAATCTGGGAGTTGGTCCAGAGATCCTTAAAGTATGATGGCTAGGGAATTGTGGGAGTTTAATTCATCTTCAAGGGGCCAAGGTTGAAAAATACTGAGCTGGCATGTCAAGACCAAATGTGGAATTCTGGGAGTTGAAGTCCAACCATCTTCAAGCATGCTGGCTGGGGAATTCTGGGAGTTGAAGTGCAATCATTTTAAAGCATCCGGGCTTGAGAATTCTGGGAGTTGAAGTCCAACTTAAGCAGTCTGGCTAGGGAATTCTGGGAGTTGAAGTACAATCATTTTAAAGCACGCTGGCTTGAGAATTCTGGGAGTTGAAGTGCAATCATTTTAAAGCATGCTGGCTAGGGAATTCTGGGAGTTGAAATCCATCTTAAAGCAGTCTGGCTGGGGAATTCTGGGAGTTGAAGTCCAACCATCTTCAAGCATGCTGGCTGGGGAATTCTGGGAGTTGAAGTGCAATCATTTTAAAGCATCCGGGCTTGAGAATTCTGGGAGTTGAAGTCCATCTTAAGCAGTCTGGCTTGAGAATTCTGGGAGTTGAAGTGCAATCATTTTAAAGCATGCTGGCTAGGGAATTCTGGGAGTTGAAATCCATCTTAAAGCAGGCTGTCTGGGGAATTCTGGGAGTTGAAGTGTAACCATCTTAAAGCAGTCTGGCTGGGGAATTCTGGGAGTTGAAGTGCAATCATTTTAAAGCATGCTGGCTAGGGAATTCTGGGAGTTGAAATCCATCTTAAAGCAGGCTGTCTGGGGAATTCTGGGAGTTGAAGTGCAATCATTTTAAAGCATCCTGGCTTGAGAATTCTGGGAGTTGAAGTCCATCTTAAAGCAGTCTGGCTGGGGAATTCTGGGAGTTGAAGTGCAACAATTTTAAAGCATGCTGGCTAGGGAATTCTGGGAGTTGAAATCCAACTTAAAGCAGGCTGTCTGGGGAATTCTGGGAGTTGAAGTGTAACCATCTTAAAGCAGGCTGGCTGGGGAATTCTGGGAGTTGAAGTCCCCACACCTTAGAGTTGCCCACGTTGAGAAATACCGGTTTAAATACTGGTCAAGAATAGCAAAATATACCTTTCTCATCCTGACACGTAACCATGTGAACAAACCAACCCTTTCTTTCTCCCGTTGCCCAAAGCCAAGATGGGGCCTTGTTGCTCCCCAGCCCCGGCGTTTGATCTTGGCTTGTGTAGGAAGCCACATGCCAAAGTGCTGATTCAACAGCGTTGCTATTTTAAATTTTAATTAATTGAATGTGCTGAATTTGTAAGGCCACCCACTTGTTCAACCACTCAGCATACGGGGAAAGTCAAGAGGGTAACCCACCCTCACTTTCAAGGTGACAAAGCAGAAAGTGATTCAACCTGCAAAAGATTCGTATCTGAGCTGCGTTTGAGGAATTTAATGTGGCGCGAGTTTAGTATGAATTGGATCCTCCTGCGATTTTGTGCCCTGGTTTCATTTGAAGTTCAGGGTGAGCCAGGCCCACAGCTGAAAGAAAACACCTTTGCAGCAGTTTTACAGCATCCATTCCTACCCGGTGAGCTGCCTGTGTCCATGAACAGATTAACAGAGTTGGAAGGGACCTTGTAGGTCATCTAGTCCAACCCCCTGCCCAAGCAGGAAACCCTACACTGTTTCTGACAGACGGCAGTCCAGTCACACATGCCTCCTTCAACAGAGAGCAAAATTCCCTAAAATCCTGACTTATTGTGCTGTGTGAATGTGTCTAATGCAGTGTTTCTCAACCTTGGCCACTTGAAGATGTCCGGACTTCAGCTCCCAGAATTCCCCAGCCAGCATTCGCTGGCTGGGGAATTCTGGGAGTTGAAGTCCGGACATCTTCAAGTGGCCAAGGTTGAGAAACACTGGTCTAATGGTTAAGGCACTAGGCTAGAAACTGGGAGACCATGAGTTCTAGTCCCGCCTTTAGCCATGAAAGCCAGCTGACTAACTCTCGGCCAAAGACCAGGAGACGGTGAGTTCTAGTCCCATCTAGACAGTGAGTTCTGGTTCCATCTTAGCCATGAAAGCCAGTAACTTTGGGCCAATCACTAGGTGACAGTGAGTTCTAGTCCTACTTTAGCCATGAAAGCCAGTTGAGTAACCTTCGGCCAATCACCAGGAGATGGTGAGTTCTAGTCCTACTTCAGGCATGAAAGCTGGCTGGATGACTTTGGGCCAATCACCAGGAGACAGTGAGTTCTAGTCCTCCCTTATCTATGAAAGCCAACTGAGTAACTTTGGACCAATCACCAGGTGACGGTGAATTCTAGTCCTCCCTTATCTATGAAAACCAACTGGGTGACTTTGGGCCAATCACCGGGTGATGGTGAGTTCTAGTCCTACTTCAGGCATGAAAGCTGGCTGGATGACTTTGGGCCAATCACCAGGAGACCGTGAGTTCTAGTCCTCCCTTATCTATGAAAGCCAACTGAGTAACTTTGGACCAATCACCAGGTGACGGTGAATTCTAGTCCTCCCTTATCTATGAAAACCAACTGTGTGACTTTGGGCCAATCACTCTCTTCCAGCCCAGCTCACCTCACAGGGTTGTCGTTGTGGTGGGGAGAACAGGAAGAGGAAATGGCGTTGAATACCTTCGCTGCCTTCAATTATTCATCCAAATAATAAACATGGCGGGATGCAAATAAATAAAAATGGTATACCAACTACGCTGGGAGAAATTCCAAAGTGGGAAAACGCTGAATCCGATGCAACAGCCTATCCCCAGTTTACAACCTCTTGAAAGAGTGTGGATTTTTTTCTCTCTCTCTCTCTCCTTTTTCTGCCACAAGAAACCCCACCATGAAAGTTTGCCTTCCTTCTTGGAGCAAACCTCCTGTTTAACAATCCGTGGGATCCAACTCCGTGTGGATAATGCAAGATAACGAAAAGAAGACGAAGAAAAATATCCCCACCCAGATTGGATCTGGCTTTGAGCAGCTCGTATTCAGCAGCAGGCATCCGGTGACGTGAGTGGAAGGGAATGTCAGCATTTTTGGGAAGGGGTGGGTTTTCAAACGGGGCGGTGCAGTGCCGGGAGGGGTTAAGAAAGTGTTTCTCAACCTTGGCGACTTTAAGTCCTGTGGACTTCAACTCCCAGAATCCCCCAGCCAGCTATGCTGGGAGTTGAAGTCCACAGGACTTAAAGTTGCCAAGGTTGAGAAACACTGGCTTAAGAGATGGTGAAACGTAGGAGAAGAATCGGGAACAGCTGGATTTTTAAGCTCAGCAAACAGCTTCACGCAATGCACTAAAAATCCGTGTCTTTCAAACGTGGCCCCTTTAAGACGGGGAGGACTTCAACTCCCAGAATTCCCCAGCCACTGCGACCGCCATAAATATGAGTCGGTAGCCCAAGCATCTGAATTTGGATGCTTTGACCACTGCAACGGTCGTAACATGGGAAAAACAGCCGTATGTCGGTTTCTTTCTGGACCGTTGTAGCTTTGAACGGTCGCTAAATGAACTGTTGTAAGTGGAGGACTGGCTGTATACATCTACGTCCAGGTAGTCCTCAGGGCACGGACACAATTGAGTCCCAAATTTAGTTTAAGGGGGACAGTTGTGAAGCGAGTTTGCTCCGTTTCACGACCTTCCTCGCCACATTCGTTAAGTGAATCACTGCACTTCTAAAATTAGTCACGCGGCTGTTAAGTGAATCGGACTTTCCTGTTGACTTTGATCGTCAGAAGGTCCCAAAAGGGGATCATGTGATTCCCTGGGGACACTGCAACCATCACAAATGTGAATCAGTTGTCAAGCGTCCGAATGTACATCACGTAATCACGGGGATGCTGGAGCGGTCGTAAGTGCGCACAGTTGCTTTTTTCAGGGATGTTGTAGCTTTGAACGGTCACTAAATGAACTGTTATAAGTCGAGGGCTACCTGTAGCTAAATAGCAATAGTAGTACAAGCCATGGTGGCGCAGTGGTTAGAATGCAGTATTGCAGGCTAATTCTGCCCACTGCTAGCAGTTCAAACCTGATCGGCTCAGGGTTGACTCAGCCTTCTGTCCTTCCGAGGTTGGTAAAATGAGGACCTAGATTGTTGCGGGCAAAAGGCTGATATTTGTAAGCCACTTAGAGAGGGCTGGAAAGCACTGTGAAGTAGTACGTAAGGCTAAATGCTATTTTCCTTCCTTCCTTCCTTCCTTCTTTCCTTCCTTCCCTCCTTCTCTCCCTCCCTCCCAGTGGTCACAATGCAGTATTGCAAGCTAATTCTGACTACTGCCAGGAGTTCAATTCTCACTGACTCAAAGTTGACTCAGCCTTCTGTCCTTCCAAGGTGCGTAAATTGAGGACCCAGATTCCTTCCTTCCTTCCTAGTAGCCACAATAATGCAGTATTGCAGGCTAATTCTGCCCACTGCCAGCAGTTCGATCCTGACCGGCTCAAGGTTGACTCAGCCTTCCGTCCTTCCAAGGTGGGTAAAATGAGGACCCAGATTGTCGGGGAAAAGAGGCTAGTATTTGTAAACAACTTAGAGAGGGCTGTAAAAGCACTCTGAAAAGGTAGATAGATCTGGGTTCTGCTATTGCATGTGTGAATCTGTTCTCCAACTGCCAATACCCCCCTCCCTTGGGGGCCACGAGTTCCAATCGTGAACTTAGGAGACTGAACCGAAACCCATGGCATTTGCTTTGCACCAGGACAGAAAGTTCTCTTGGCATCGCTTTTTTTTTCTTTTTTTTTCTTTTTTTTTTTTTTTATTCAAAGAGAAACTGCTTCTTTGAAGATTTCTGGTCAAAAGAGAAATATCTCAGCCACCCAGCTCCACCTTCCAGCTTTGAGCTGTTAAACCAGCTGAGGAAGATTCCACCCCAACCCAGGAAGACAAGATCGTGAGCTGATATTGCCAGCTGTGACTGACAGGTGTGTATCTCTCCCATCGCCTGATTATTGACTTAGAATAACAGACTCAGAAGAGACCTTGTAGGTCATACAGTCCAACCCCCTGCTCAAGCAGGAGACCCTATGCTACCCCAGACAATGGGCTGTCGAGTTTTTTTCTTGAAAGCCTCCAGGGATGAAGCTCCCACAACCTCTGAAGGTAACTTCTGTTCCATGGGTTGATTGTTCTGTCAGGAAATTCCTCCTTATTTCCAGGTTGAATTTCTCCTTGGTCAGTTTCCATCCATTCTTCCTTCTATGGCCTTCAGGGGCTTTGGAGAATAGCTTGACCCCCCTTCCTCCTCTCTGTGGCAGCCCCTCAAATATTGGAAGACTGCTCTCCTCTCTCCCCTGGTCCTTCTCTTCCCTAGACTAGCCATGCTGAGAATTTAACAGATTAACAGAGTTGGAAGGGACCTTACAGGTCATCTAATCCAACCCCGCGCTCAAGCAGGAGACCCTACACCATTTCTGACCAATGGCAGTCCGGTCTCTTCTTGAAAGCCTCCAGGGATGAAGCTCCCACAATTTCTGTTCCATGGGTTGATTGTTCTCCCTGTCAGGAAATTCCTCCTTAATTCCAGGTTGAATCTCTCCTTGGTCAGTTTCCATCCATTCTTCCTTCTCTGGCCTTCAGGGGCTTTGGAGAATAGCTTGACCCCCTTCCTCCTCTCTGTGGCAGCCCCTCAAATATGCCATATTCTAGGTGTGGTCTTACTAGGACTTTATAGGTTTTAATAGGTTGTCAAAAGCAGACAATCATTTAATCGGGTTGGTATAAGGACTACTGCTTTGAGGATGGAAACTGACCAAGGAGAGATTCAACCTGGAATTAAGGAGGAATTTCCTGACAGTGAGAACAATCAACCCATGGAACAGAAGTTGCCTTCAGAAATTGTAGGAGCTTCATCCCTGGAGGCTTTCAGGAAGAGACTGGACTGCCATCTGTCAGAAATGGTGTTAAACTGTTAAAACCTCTAGTGATGGAGCCCCCACAAGAGATATGGAGAGAAATTTTATGTTTCTCAACGGAGCAGCCCAAAAATGCATTTATTCCACGCTCAAAGGGTAGGTTGATTTTTGGACGTGGTTTTTGTTTCTGTGCCTCGGTTGCTCAGCTCCAATGTCCTGCACAAATCAACCGTGTAAGGATGGGCCTGGCTATTAGCAGAAGCTGACAAGGCAGGCGGTGACAGGATTATAGTCTTTACGGATGGCAGTTTCGCTGAAATGTTTCATTATGCCTTGTTTTTGTGCCCCCCATTCACAAGGCTGAGATGGGCAGCTCTATAAATCCAACCCATCCATCCGTCCATGAGTTATACACTCTGAAACATCACGTTGTTGATAAAATGCAAGGTGTACAAAAGACATCGAAACGTTCCTATTTTACTTTCCAAAATAGTGTTTCACTGACATTTTCTCAAACTATAACCCATCTATAACAATCCGCATGCAGCCAAAGCATTCATTTACAACCCCCACCGCATAATACGGTCAAATGGCACTCAAACTTACTCCGAGAATTACAAAGAATAACCAGGGTTTAGTTCAGTGTTTCTCAACCTAGGCAACTTGAAGATGTCTGGATTTCAACTCCCAGAATTCCCCAGCCAGCGAATGCTGGCTGGGGAATTCTGGGTGTTGAAGTCTGGACATCTTCAACTTGCCAAGGTTGAGAAATACTAGTTTAGTTTCTTAGTTTGGAAATTCAAAATAGGTCGGAGGAGACTGATTCCTCGACTTAATGACCATTATTTTGACAGTTTGAATTTACAACGGGGTGGGGAAAAAATGACTTCTGACCCGTCCTCAAAGTTATGACCATCGCACCACTTGGCAACCAGCTCACATTTACGACGGTTGCAGAGTCCCGCGGTCACCTGATTCATGATTTATGACACTTCCGGTTATCTTCTGACCAGCAAACTCAATGGAGGAGTTGCATTGCTTAGCGACCAAAATCCCAATTCCAATTGTGGTTATAAGTTGAGGACTATCTATATATTAACGAAAGGAATTTTAGTGATGTTTCTCAATCCAGTAGTGAAAATATTGTAAGCAAGGCCCATCCACATATGCAAAATGCTTACAACAGGACTCCTCCAATCTTGGCAACTTTTAAGACTTGTGGACTTCAACTCCCAGAATTCCTCAGCCAAGCATGGGGAATTCTGGGAGTTGAAGTCCACAAAGTCTTAAAGTTGCCAACTTTGGAGACCCCTGCTTTAAACCTTATTTTTAAAACTGCAGAACGGCTCTATGCTGTGAATGCAGTCTGGTGGAACCAACAAACCCACATTCTGGCTTTGTATCATAGCTATGATAGGCTGAATGCCCTTGTAAGCCAAAATTGTCTTGCAGCAGCCATTGTGAACTGAGCAATCATAGAGTAGCAGGAGCCAGATCGGCTCTATCAGTCCTCCAAAGAAAAGAGTCAGATGGATAGAGCGGCTTAAAAAAAACAGACAACAACACAAGATTCTCTATGAGAGAAATCAACTGCCAGGCTGGGCAAGTGAAGAAGCAACTCCGCAAAGGTGATTGGCTGCCGTACCACAGCCACGCCCATGCCCATGCCAGCTTGGCCAATGGGGACAGAGCCTTTGACATAAGGCAGCTTTTGTGGCCAGATGATTGATGGGGGAGGGAAAGAGCTGAAAGTTATTATGATGGACACGTTGGCAAGAAGGGCTGCTGGTTGCAGAGCCGAGATTTGGGTGGGAAAGCGTGACAAAAATAAAAGGGTCCCTTTTTAATGCACAGTTTAAAAGAAAAAAAATAAGTAAAACGAGTTTCACAATTTGGTGCATTGCAAAAGAGTAAAAAAAAAAAAAGAAAAGAAAGAAACCCAAAAGGAATTGATGAAGGATTTTCAGTTTCCCCCAGTTGCCCGTCTGCTTCTGACTTTGCAAAATAGGATGCTGGCTTAGGAGAATGCCTTGATCTGTCCTCTTTATGTGTCGAGAGCTATGTTTTGCTTCTTTATATCCATTTATTTGTGCCATTATTTGTGTGTTTTCATACTTGCTTCCTTGTAGTTGTTGACAAATAATAAATAAATAAATAAATTTCCCATCCCTCCCCTCTAAAAGGCTTCCTTGCCTGATAAGCCAGTTGACCCCAAATCAAACAGAGCAAAAAACTAAGCTAAGCCAAGCTGAATTTCTTTTCCTTTTAACTTTCTTTCCCTTTCTTCTCTTCCTTTCTCCTCCTTTTATCCTATTTTCTTTTCCATTTTCCTTTCCCCTTTTCTTCTTTCATCTTCCTCCTTCCCTTCTTCTCCTTTTATCTTCCTTTCCTTTCTTCTTTCCCCTTTTCTGCTTTCCCCTCCTTTTCTTTACTTTCCTTTTTCCTCTTCCCTTCTTCCTTTTATCTTTTCTTTTCCTTTTTCCTTTCCTCCTTTCTTCTTTCCTTTCTCCTTTCCTTTCCTCTTTCCCCTTCCCTTCTTCTTCCTCTTATCTTCTTTCCCTTTTTCCTTTCCCCTTTACTTTCCTCTTTCCCCCTCCCTTCTCCTCCTCCTTTTATCTTATCCTTTCCTTTTTTCCCTTTTCATCTTTCCCTTCCTTTCCTTTCCTCTTTCCCCTTCCCTTCCTCCTCCTTTTATCTTCTTTCCCTTTCCTTTTCCCTTTCCCCTTTTCTTCTTTTCTTTCTCCTCCTTTCATTTCCTTTCTCCTTCCTTTCTTCCTTCCTTCCCTCCCTCCCTCAAAATGTCTTAAGTGATTGACAGAACAAGAAGCCCCTTCTGCTGTCCATCGCTTAATCCTGTTTTCATCTAGTTTTACCTTTTTAATTTACGCCGTTTGACTCTTTAAATTCTGTTTCTATTTTTATAATGTATAAGCCAGCCAGAGGCATCTTATAGGGGAAAACTGACAGCATAAATCTTTCATGAATCAATCAAATAAAGCGTCAACACATCTCCACTCCCAAGGGCACCTTCAGGGAGAGGACACCTCCTCATTTCTCCCGCCACACTCCCAGCAAAATATCTGCAAAATATCCGGCCATCTACTGTGCAATTAATTGCCAAATGGGCCTCTATTTCCATTATTGCAAGAATTATTAAAGAAAACAGGAACCCTCTTCAAAGTAGGGAGGGGAGAGAAGCAACCGGGCAGCCATCTGTCAGTGATGGTATAAAGCTGTGATGGTGAATCTACGCCACCTGAGCCAGAGGTGCCATGCAGAGATGTGGGCATGCAGGCCGTGGCCAGCTGCTCCTCTAGATGCCGGCATGCCAGCTAGCTGGTCCTCGTGGCCGCTGGAGTGTTAGAAAACTGCCCGAAAAACTGCCTGAAAACAGCCCCCCAAATGGCCAAATAACAGGCTGTTTTTCGAGCCTTTTTCATGCCATTTTGGAGTCATTTTTTTCAGGCCAAAATGGCCGGGAAAACCCCACAAAATGGTGAAATAAGAGGGTGTTTGGGGGGGGGGGGCATTTTCAGGCCAGTTTTGAGTTCAGTTGGCGGCTGTAAGTCGAGGACTTGCAGTTGGTTTCGACAGAGAAGGATGGCGGAAGCCCTGGGTGGGAAGAGCCGTGATTTGTTCCTTTTTTCCTGCCTCGACAGGTTTCCTTGGAAGGGTTTAGAGCCAGAATTTCTGGAACAGCTTCCGAGAGTTGCGGCATTGCAGGGCAATGCACAACACGGAGCAATTACTACTGCTGCTACGCACTACCCTCTTTCTCCTCTCTTGGGCCCTCGCTCAAACAGACCAGAATTTCGACTCCAGATTCCCACGAAGGAATGCAACCCACACACGGAGGGCAGATACGGGAAGGGTACTTCGCCCTTCCTTTCCGGGGCGAAGTCCCACCTGTGCAAAAGGTGAAGACACCACGCCCCGATGAGGGGAAATCTTGCGTCGTTTCTAATGGTTTCCGTTCGTGTTCTTTCTCTACTCTGCCGATTTCCTTTTATTTTATTTTTAATTGCATTCCACGGTGTCCGATTCTCGGAGTTTCCTTTTCGAAGGTTTTCCAGAAAGGGGTTTGAAATGGACTCCTTTTCTTTTGGGCTGAGAGAAAGTGCTTGGGCCCAAGGTCACCCAGCCGGCTCGGGGGCCTAAGGCAGGACTAGAACTCGGGACTAGGACTCCCAGTTTCTGGCCTTAACCACCACACTTTGTCCTAGAAGGTGACTCAGGTCTCAAGCCTTGTAGCTCCGATCTGTCCTTCCTGTCCCATGGAAAGAAAACCCCATCGGGCCTGAAAGAACAGATGAACAGAGTTGGAAGGGACCTTGTAGGTCATCTAGTCCAACCCCCCTCTGCCCAAGCAGGAGACCCAACACCATTTGTCACAGATGGATGTCCAGTCTCTTTTTGAAAGCTTCCAGGGAGGAAGCTCCCACATCTTCTGATTAACAGAATAACTACTGGAAGGGACCTTGTAGATCATCTAGTCCATCCCCCCACCGAAGCAGGGGACCTTACACCATTTCTGACAGTCCAGTTTCATCTTGAAAGCCTCCAGGGATGAAGCTCCCACAACTTCTGAAGGCAACTTCTGTTCCATGGGTTGATGGTTCTCCCTGTCAGGAAATCCCAGGTTGAATCTCTCCTTGGTCAGTTTCCATCCATTCTTCCTTCTCTGGCCTTAGGGTGCTTTGGAGGATATCTTGACCCCCTTCCTCCTCTCTGGGGCAGCCCCTCAAATATTGGAAGATGCTCTCCTGTCTCCCCTAGACCTTCTTTTCATTAAACTAGACATACCCAGTTCCTGCAACCGTTCATTGCATGTTTGAGCCTCCAGTCCCCTCATCATTCTTGTTGCTCTTCTCTGCACTTTTTCTACACTCTCAAACTCTTTTTTACAGCGTGGTGACCAAAACTGGATGCAGGATTCCAGGTGTGGTCTTGCACATGCGCACTTACACACCTACACGCACACCAGCTTTGCACACTGCTCGCCCGCAGGGAGAAATCTCCTTTGAGAGGAATCGACTGCAAGCAATTGGCCACCTCGGACTCTGCTCTTCCCTCCTGGCGTTAAGACGAAGATCCGTGCTCCGTGGCCCCTGGGTGTGAGCTCAGGCACACACTCACAAACACAACCCTCACGCCTTTGCAAGCCTCCGGGCAGGAGCTGAGAACCTGACCAGACCTATCCCGCTGCTTTTGTTGCAGAAACCTGCTCTAGCTTGTTCCTGGCTGGGAGGGCGGCAGCTCCTTTGCAATGGGAATCAGATTTCAGATCCCTGCGTGTCTCTCTCACACCTACTTAAGATGGGGAAGCAGGATGATCAGGTCGATATGAGGCTCACCTCCACGCCAGGTCTATGCCAGGGGGGAGGGTCCCAGCAACCCCAAAAGCATCCCACCTAATCTTCTTGTCCCACCAAATCCTCACTGTCGTCTCCCATCCACCCCATGCATCCCATTCCCCCCCCCACCTCCAGTGGGTCTTCCCACCCTTGCAAACGTTTTCCAAGCTCCTTCCCTTCTCTCCCCCCCCCCACCCTCCCCCTCTAGATTCTGCTGGAGGCATCTTCACTCGAGCCTCCATATTTGGGCAAAAAAACTTTCCCAAAGAAATCTTGCCAGATCTGAAGGGTTTCTGGTGAGGAGGAGCTCTGAAGCGCAGCTTTAAAGGTGTTGGGGAGGGGAGGGGAGAGGAGAGAAAAAGGAAGGAGGGGAGAGGAGAGGAGAGAAGAGGGAAGGGGAGAGATGAGAAGAAAAAAGAAAAGGGAAGGAGGGAAGGGAATGGAAGAGAAAAGAGAAGAGAAAAATGAAGGAGGGAAGAGAAGGGGAGAGGAGAAGATAAGAGAAAAGAAGAAGGGAAGGGAAGAAGAGAGGAGAGAAAAATGAAGGAGGGAAAAGGAGGAGAGAAGAGGAAAAGGAAGGAAGGGAAGAGAAGAGAAGAGAAGAGAGGAGGAGAAAAGAAAAAGGAAGGAGGGAAGGGAAGAAGAGAGAAAAATAAAGAGGGAAAAGGAGGAGAGAAGAGAAGAGGGAAAAGGAAGGAGGGAAGAGAAGAAGAGAGGAGAGGAGAGAAAAAGGAAGGAGGGAAAGGAGGAGAGAAGAGAAGATGAAAAGGAAAGAGGGAAAAGGAAGAAAGAAGAAAAGAGGAAAAGGAAATGTGCGTTCACACATTCCAAAGGGGCTTGTTTCACTGGAATGCTTGCAATCCAAATTTTACAGGACCAGCAACCGCAGGAGAAACAAGTATTTATATATATATGGACATTTTAACCCTCATTGTATCTAAATCTCCACCAGCAAGATCTGAGAGCTATAGGTGTGTTTTGGAGGGGCAGGGGAGTGTAGAGGGGGAGGGGGTTATCCTGCAAATCCAGCAAAGATCTGGGACAGGAATGTGGCAACCATATTTAAAAACAATGCTGGCTTGGGGGAATTCTGGGAATTGAAGTCCACCAAGTTGCTAAGGTTGAGAAACTTTGCACATTTCAAGCACAAGTTCCCCTCCTAATACACATACATACACACCCTCAGCTTCCTGCATTCCATTTCAGAGCCACCTGTGAAAAAAACCAAGGATCTCAGGAACTTGTATCATTTTGCCCACAAACTGGGCGGGGGGGCAGGGGGAACTGGTTAAACTGGTTTATGGGACAGGGCGTGAAAATTATGCACACCGAAGATGCTGCTGCAGCCCGATAATGGAATCTTATCTCCCTCAAGAATGCTTCCAAGCTGGAGATTTTTAGTAGGCATTTCACCCAAAGAGTTCCAAATCTACCATGGGAACCTTGAGGACTAGCAACCTGCGATGAGGAAAAGAAACACCAAAAACCAGATTTCTTTCTTCTTCCCCCTTTGCAGGTAGAGTCGTATTGTTCTTAGAGGAATATTTATATACAATATAGCTAAAGATAAAGGTTCCCTTGCACTTAGGTGCTAGTTGTTCCCAACTCTAGGGGGCAGTTCTCATCTCTGTTTCAACACCAAAGAGCCAGCGCTGTCCGAAGACGTCTCTGTGGTCATGTGGCTGGCATGACTCAACACCGAAGGTGCACGGAACGCTCTTCCCTTCCCAAAAAAGGTGGTTCCTATTTTCCTACTTGCATTTTTATGTGCTTTCGAACTGCTAGGTTGGCAGGCGCTGGGACAAGTCACGGGAGCTCACTCCGTTATGCGGCGCTGGGGATTCAAACTGCCGAACTGCCCACCTTTCTGATTGACAAACTTGGCATCTTAGCCACTAAGCCATCGTGTCCCTCATATACAATATACTCAGGATCTTCTAACGGGAATTTAAAAGCTAAGCCCAAGTTTGGGCTTTACCGTTTCAGATTTTGGGGGGCAAAGTTTTATTGGCTGGCACAAATGCCCCTGGTTGTCTGAATAGGCACCGAATAAATTTCATCCGCTCAGTTTCACCTCCTTTCGTCCTTTGTTCAGTTATTCCTACATCATTACTGTCCTCCTAGAGTTCGGGAAGGGCCTGTAGAGGTAATCCTCAATTTACAACCATTCGTTTTGTGACTGAAGTTACAACAATGCTGAAAAGAGTGATTTAGAACCAGTCCTCAAACTTATGACCAACGCAAGGGGTCGTCGCAGTCGCACGATCCAAAGCAACCAACCAGAGGTGCTCTCTGAGAGAGACGGATGGTTAAGAAGTCATCCTCATCCTCATTTCACAACCCCATAATCCCTTGCAAGATGGCGTCTGGACAACTGAGTGGATCTGGGTGTTTACTGGCCGGATGCCCTTCCCTGTTGCCAATGAGGAGTTTTGTTCAGCAGATATATATTCTCAACATGCCCAGAGAGAGAAATACCTGCCTCTACCTGGGATCGAACTCACAGCCTGCGGATTGTGAGGCGAGAGTTCCAACAGGAGATTAAGAAGTCTGAAATATAAACAGACAAACACGCAAACAAACAAACCAGCTTGAATTAACCATGATCGCCGTGTCCCGCGGTCCCATGACCATCATTAATCATCTTCCCTGGGGTGTTCGGAAGCTGGATTTGCTTTAATGACTATAACAAAAATGTGGTTCGTTTAATGACTGTTTGAAGTTACAACAGTTTGGGGGGGGAAATGACGTGATCCGCATTTGTAACCTTCCCGGCAAGCAAAATCACTGGAGGAAGTCAGATTCGCTTAATGAATGCCGTGATTCACTTAGCAACTGTGGCGAAAAACAGTTATATAACTGGCTTAATGGCTGTCTTGCTTAGCAACCAAAAATCGGGGGCTCCCTTGTGGTCGTAAATCGAGAACAACAGTGCTTGACTTACAGCAGTTCATTCAGTGGCCGTTTAAAGTTGCAATGACACTCAAAAAAGTAACTTACGACCGGTTTTCACACCTACGACCATTGCTGGCATCCCCAGAGTCCCGTGATCAAAATCCAGCGGTGTGGAAACTGATTGAGATTTATGGCGGCCGCACTTTCCTGGAGGTCACGTGATCCTCTTTTGCGACCATCTGACAAGCAAGAGTCAAGGGGGAAGCGAGACTCGCTTAACGACTGTGTGACTAATTTAACAAATGCAGCAATTAACTGAACGATGGTGGCAATGAAAGTCATAAAATGGAGCAAACCCATTTAGCAACCGTTTCACTTAGCAACATAGCTTTGGGGGGATCAACTGTGGGGTTAAAAACAGGCTTTTTTCCAGCCTATTTTTCAGGGCAAAAACGGCCCAGTAAATAACCTTAAAACCGACTGAAAAATGCCCAAAAAACAGGCATGCATGAGCCGGCCAGCTGGTTTTCGGATTTCCATCTCTCCGGGGTGCGCATGTGCACACCAGGGGTGGGTTGCCACCGGCATTACTGACGGTTCGGCGCACAATTTTTTTTGGCGCGGATATGTGTGTTTGTACCTAAAAAGGTTTGCGCATGCGCACAACATTAGAAAAGGGGGGGGGGGTTAAATGTTTGCAATGAAGATGGCTCTGCGCATGCCCAAAACCTAAAATCAAGATGGTGGCGATGCAGATAGAACCGGTTGGTGGGGGAGGTAACAAGCCGAGTTACTCCCTACTCGACTGAACCGGGCTGAACCGGTAGGAACCCACTTCTTGTGCACGCACATGCACACACCTTCCAGTTAGCGCCCTCGGTGCCAAAAAGTTTCTCCCTCACGGATTTAGGCCCTAGTTCTTTTTACACGCCTTGTGTCAATTTGTAAAGCTTGCGGAAATAGCACAAGGGGATGGTTTCCTTTCTAAGGAACACACACCATGTGCAAAAATGCAACTGGGCTCAGCAAATTCATTCACCTTCTTTTTGCGGTTCTTTCCCCTCCCCCTTCCAAGTTTCTGGTCCTCATGGTTGCAGTACATGATCACAAGAAGCCACAGCAAGGCAAACATATCCTTTACACTGGAGCTTAGGAAAAGGTGCGGAGTAAGATTCTTTGTGGTCTGGGTGGCCTTCAGTCAAAGCGAGGAAAATCTGAATATAGCTAGTTCTCGACTTATGACCATTGGTTTAGTGACCAGAGTTGCAACGGCGCTGGGAAAAAGGAACTTAGGAGCGTTTTTGCGACCTTCTGACAAGCAAAGTCAATGAGGAAACCAGATTCATTTAACAACCGTGTGACTAACTTAACAACTGCAGTGATTCACTTAACAACTGGGTGACTATTGCTGTGATTCACTTAACAACCGAATGACTAACTTAACAACTGCAATGATTCACTTAACAACCAAATGACTAACTTAACAACTGCAGTGATTCACTTAACAACCGTGTGACTAATTTAACTGCAGTGATTCACTTAACAACCAGGTGACTAATTGCTGTGATTCACTTAACAACCATGTGACTAACTTAACTGCAGTGATTCACTTAACATCTGGGTGACTAACTTAACTGCTGCGATTCACTTAACAACTGTGGCATGAAAGATTGTAAAATGGAGCAAAACACACTTAAGAACCGTCTCACTTAGCAACAGAAATTTTCAGCCCAATACTGGTCATGAGTCGAGGATTATCTGCAACGCCTTTAAAAAAAAAAAATACAAGAAATCGCAAGTGTAACTTTTGCAAATCCCCGAACGGGACACAAACCACCTTCTGAATGTCCTGTAAATAGGACACCACCAGTACGGTACTATTACTACCGCTGCTGCTACTACTACTATTATTATCCGTTTTTTAAAATAAAATAAAAACAATCCATCAACTGGCAGCTTTCCTGCAAAGCAACATCGACAAAAATCTTGGCCGAGGATCCTGGAAAAAAAAAAAATCACAATTTTTGCAGCGTTTTCGGAATCTGCTCCCAGCCTCCCTCACGTGGGGCAACCTCGTGAAGCCCCCGTCCCGCTTTGGACGGACGGACGGAGCCCAGGGGTCGATCAAAAAGCTTTTTAGAGCATTTTCTGCAACCCTGACATTGCGGGGGGGAGGCGCTCTAACCACTGAACCCCACTACCTGGGAGGAGAAAACGGGGAAAGCGCGGTGTGGGAAGGAAGCCATTTTGCATGAGGTGGGTCAGGAGAGGGAAGTAATTTTGTTTTTGGAGAAGGTGCCAGGGCACGGGGTGCCTCGTTTCACCGCAAACTAATGTAACCTCTCTGCCTCCTTGTTTGGAGCGAGCCCGTCACAGGAGAAAAGGAGGAACAGCTGGGAGGCAAATTAAACCGGGATATTTTGAAGAGCAGGGCGAAGAGGACACAACCAGAAACTAACTTAGGTTTATATATAATGTGTGTGAGAGAGACAGATGGGGGGAGAGAGAGAGAAAGAAAGAAAGGAAGGAAGAAAGGAAGGAAGGAAGGAAGGAAGGGAAAGGAAGGAAGAACGAAGAAAGGAAGGAAGAACGAAGGAATGAAGGAAGAGAAAGGAAGGAAGGGAGGAAGGAAGAAGAAAGGAAGGAAGGGAGAAAAGAAAGAAAGAGGGGGAGAGAGAGACACACACACAAGAAAGAAAGGAAGGAAGGAAGGAAGGGAAAGGAAGGGAGGAAGGAAGAACAAAGAAAGGAAGAACGAAGGAATGAAGGAAGAGAAAGGAAGGAAGGGAGGAAGGAAGAACAAAGGAAGGGAGGAAAGAAAGAAAGGGAGAGAGAGACACACAAGAATGAAAGAAAGAAAGAAAGAAAGAAAGAAAGAAAGAAAGAAAGAAAGAAAGAAAGAAAGAAAGAAAACATGATTATAATTGAGCCCAAAATTTTGGTTGCTAAGCAAGAGTGTTAAGTGAGTTTCACCACATTTTCCAAGTTGGCCACACCCACCCGGTCAAAAGACTGCCAAGCCACTCCCACCCAGTCACATGACTGACGAGCCACTCCCACAAAACAGGCCACACCCACAGAATAGGTTCTAAAAAAATTTGAAACACACCATTGAGATACAGTATCTATATCTATATATCTATATCTATCTATCTATCTATCTATCTATCTATCGATCGATCGATCGATCGATCGATCTATCTATCTATACATACATACATACATACACACACACACATATACACAAATACAAATACAATAGCAGAGTTGGAAGGGACCTTGGAGGTCTTCTAGTCCAACCCCCTGCTTAGGCAGGAAACCCTACACCACTTCAGACAAATGGCTATCCGGCATCTTCTTAAAGACTTCCAGTGTTGGGGCATTCACAATTTCTGGAGGCAACTTCTGTTCCACCAATTAACTATTCTAACTGTCAGGAAATTTCTCCTCAGTTCTAAGTTGCTTCTCTCCTTGATTAGTTTCCACCCATTGCTTCTTGTCCTGCCCTCAGGTGCTGCAGATTTTGCAAGCTGGAAGTGGGGAGGCAAATGCAAATAGGGAAACCAGGGAAGTAAAATAACAAGAAAAATAAACATTCCACCCAAAAGGCCCAAGAAACAAAACAGGCAAAAATCTAACATGCAAAAAAAAATGCACAGGGAAGAAATACAGAACGTCCTCGATGTACGACCACAAGAGAGCCCAAAATTCCCACTAAGTAAGGCTAAACGGGTTTTGACCCACGTTATGATTTTTCTCAGCACCATTGTTAAGGGAATCGCTGCATTTGTTAAGTTAGTCCCCCGGTTGCTAAGGGAATCTTTTGCTTGTCCGAAGGTCGCAAAATGGGATCACGTGAACCCCCCCTCCCCAGGACACGGCGACCGTCATAACTGTGAATCAGTGTTCAAACGTCCGGATCTTGATCATGTGACCATGGGGAAGCTGTGATGATTGTGTGAAAATAGCTATAAGACACTTTTTCAGTGCCGTTGTAACTTTGGATGGTCATTAAATGAATGGTTGTAAGTCAGGGACTGCCTATAAAGCGGGGGGGGGGGGGAGAATGGCCGCTAAAAGCATGCAAGAAACTACTCAAAGCAAGAAAAAAATAAGATGGGATGGAATGAGATGGAATAGAATATAGAAGAGAAGAAAACAATACAGAATAGAATAAATAACAGCATAGAATGTAGAAAAGAATAGAACATAGCATAAAAATAGAATAGAATAGAATAGAATATAGAATGGAATAACAGCATAGAATAGAAGAAAACAATACAGAATAGAATAAATAACAGCACAGAATATAGAGTAGAATAGAATAGAATATAGAAAATAATATAGAATAGAATAGCAGCATAGGGAATAGAATATAATATAATAGAATAGAATAGAATAGAATAGGAGAAAATAATTTAGAATAGAATAAATAATAGCTTGGAATATAGAATAGAATATAGAAAATAATATAGAATAGAATAGCAGCATAGGGAATAGAATAGAATAGAATAGGAGAAAATAATATAGAATAGAATAAATAATAGCATGGAATATAGAATAGAATAGAAAATAGAAAAATAGAAGAGAATAAATAATAGCATAGAATATAGAATATAGAATAGAATAGAATAGAACAGAATATAGAAAATAATATAACTAGAATAGCAGCATAGGGAATAGAATAGAATAGGTTTTTTAATTGATTATTCTTGCAACCTTATCAATAACACAAAAATAAAAATAAAATACGTAATCTGGTTCCAGGATAAAATAATTGGATAAAGTAAAATGCAGTGATCCTAGATACTGTGATAATACCAAGCAGCCAGTAATCAGATAAGTGAATCTTCCTTGCAGGATCTCTTAATTAGTCCGGTCCTTATCTCAACTGCCTTAATTAAAAACTCAGCACTTTTGTTTACAAATCCATACATAATTACAATAATGAGGAGTTGGGCAAAAAAAGAGAGAGAGAGAGAGAGAGGCCAGGCAGGACATTTATCTTAGCCTTCCAGAGGTGCTCAGTTGCGAGATGGCTGGCTCCTAAATTTCATAAATAAAATTAAATCAATCACTGGGTGCAAAGGACCCCTTTTGGGTAGGGTGGGGGGCTCTCCTGCTCCTCTTTTTGTACCAGCCTTTTGCAAAGGCAAAAGTTAGCAGGCGACAGGTTAGAACTGAGGTTTGAGAGGCAAAAATCCATCTTAAAAGCCCCATGTGTGGGGGAAAAACACCCTATTAAAGTTGCTCTTTACACATTTTCTCCCACGTGCCAGGTTTCTGTAATGAAAAATCAGCGGCCAAAGGTACACATCAAAAGGTGTCACTGAAGCTGAAAACTAAATAAAGCAAAGTAAAATAAAACAAGGACTAGCAGGCTGAAAAACAACTTCTATCCCAGAGCAGTAACTATATTGAATTCTACTGCGCAATGCAATATGAATGCAACATCAGGGGTTTGCAATTCTATTGTACACCAAAGGCGAAGGAGGTGTGTTTGCATTTTATTTTTATAGGTTTTTAAAATGGTTTTCTTATGCATAATGCACACGGAAGACGGCCTTTTCATTTCGTTGTATGAGGCGCAATGACAATAAAGTCAAATAAGTAAGTGGCATAGAGCTTCCTGCCTAAGCAGGGGGCTGGACTAGAAGACCTCCAAGATCCCTTCCAACTCTGTTATTCTGTTCCAAATCGTCCAGTTTCTGTCCTCCCCCTTTGGGGTCAAAACTTGGTGTCTCAGCCTCGTGGCGCCAACCCTGGATTTTCATCATTTTGAAACAAAAGGATGAAGCTTCAAGACCGAATGAAAAGAACTGGAGTTTTACGGGAGCAGGCCAGTGGTGTCTGCTGGTCCATCCCCTCCGGGGGGGGGGGGGGGGGCATTTCATGGGCAGCCATTCCGACCGAGTGGAGAGCCGAAAACCTGGCAACCGCCCTCCGTGCCAGCTAACCCGGAGAAGCAAATTGCCAGACAAGCAGACAGTGAATTAACAGTTCAAAACATCCAGCCCCACTTTTGTAGCATCAGCAGAAAGCGGCAAATGGAGTTGGGGGACCCAGGGCCCAGGGAGCATGTCAGGCAGCTCCAGGCCCAGTGGTGGGAAACTGGCTGCGGAAGGTGGGGAGGAGAACTAGACTCTTCCGGTCTGTCCCAGTTTGTTTTTTAAAAAAGAGAATTTTTATTTATTTAGTGTACGGCGGTTGAAAGAGGATAATTTCCCAGATAGCAATTGCAGAAGGAAGTGTGGAAATGGAGTGATAACCAGAGCAATTTTTCGGGTGCAAAAGATCTGACCCTCCTCTTGCCAGGATCCATAATCCCCAGCCAACTGCTCTGTTGGCCAAAGATCTGAGGACACTGGATTGGGATGGGGAGGGAATTATACTTCGATTCCACTCTCTGCTCTCGTGCTGCCGTAAATATTTGGGGCATTGCTGTGGTGACCCATTGCAAGAACGCCCCAACCTCAACGCTACACACCCATTCCGTAAAAGATACACACACACACCCCTTTCCCCTTCTCGGAAGAGGTCTCGGCAAGCTGTAACAGCCTACCCTGCGGGGTAGGCCCAGTCTATTGCAAACTTAACCACATTTTTTACATTCCTGCAAAAAAACGAGACAAAACCTGGATTAAGTTTGCATGACACTTTAATCTAGGTTAAAGGCAGTCAGTTTGAAACAGTTCATTTAGTAACTTTGAAAACGGCACCGATCACCGTGTTTCACACTTAACGACGGTGGCCGCATCCCTACAGACCCGCGAGCGAAATCGGCTTGTATTTATGATGGTGCCAGTGTCCCGGACGATGTCCTGACAAGCAAAACCGTTGAGGAAGCCTCACTTAGCGACCATGTGACTGATTGAACAACCGCCGTGAGTCACTTCACCAATTTGTGCAAGAAAGATCGTGAAACGGGGGCAAGATTCAGGCAATCGTCATCTCACTTAGTGACAGAAATTTCAGAAGTTGTCCCAAATTTCCAGGTGTTGTGGGAATCCCACTGTTCTGCTCGGATGAAACGGGATGGGTGAGTTTGCGGCATGCCTGAGCTGGGAGCTACATGGTGTGACTTCGCTTTCGAAATCTCCCATTACAATTGTGTGAATTTGACTGATTTTGGGAGCTGCCCCTCCTACTCATCCTGCACTTGCAAGGGGGTATTGCCTGTCTGCAGCTGGATACCCTTCTTCTCTCCCAAACATAAAACCCATGAATTCCTCAAGTGATCCGTTCTTACATCTTGTCACCTTTTTATATTAATTGGGTGTTCTTCAAGACATGGGGAACATTCTAGAGAAAGAAATCTAGAAAAGGAAGCAAGAGAGAGAGATATAGAGCCCAGGTGACGCACTATTAAATGAAAAAAAAAAAGGGAAGGAAGAGGGGAAAATAGAAAAGAAAGTATTCACATACAAGTATATGTTCAAGAATGATAAATAAAAACAGGTGGGATACAATAGGGAAGAAAAGGGAAATGATAGGTATAAAATTATATCTGGGCTTGCGGGAATACCATTCCGAAAATGCACCACTTGAGAAATGAAAAGAGATAACCACAATAACAGAAAGGAAGAGAGGAGAAGAGAGGGAAGGAGAGGGAAGGAAGGAAGAGGAGAGGAAGGCTGGAAGGGATAAAAAGAGAAGGAGTGAGGGCATGAAGGAGAAGAGGAGGAGGAGGAGAGGAGAAGAGAGGAAAGGGGAGGGAAGGAAGGAAGAGGAAAGGAGAGGAAGGAGGGAAGGGATAGAAAGAGAAGGGCAGGAGGAGGAGGAAGAGGAAGAGAGAAGTAGGGGAGAGTCAAGGGAAGAAAGAAAGGGGAAGAGAGGAGGAAGGAAGAAAGGAGAGAAGGGAGGGAGAAAAGAAAGGAAAAGTAGAGTGGTGATAATATAAAATAGGTGTATGGGACGATAAACAAAGCAACCCAGAAATTATATTTTAACTTTTTATATGGAAAAACAAATGTATAAAAGTGATAACTATAAATAAGAACTATAACTGTGTGAATGGATACCTGTAACTGTATGTAAGAGATTAAAAATAAAAAATGTTATTCCCAAGGGATGGAGATTACAAAATTTGTGCAAATTTGTTCCTATTTGTGCAACTCTTTGAGTTTAGAATAGCCGGAAGGGGCCTTGGAGGTCCTCTAGTCCAGCCCCTTGCTCATGCGGGAGACCCTGTACCATCTCAGACAAGTGACTGTCCAGTCTCTTCTTAAAAGCCTCCAGTGATGAAGCACCCACAATTTCTGGTGGCAAGCTGTTCCACTGGTTAATTGTCCCCTCTGTTAGGAAATTTCTCCTTAATTCCAGGTTGCTTCTCTCCTTGATTAGTTTCCATCCATTGCCGTCGTCCTGCCCTCTGGTTATTTGGAAAATAAATTGACCTCCCCTCCTCTTTGGGGCAGCCCCTCAAATCCTGGAATACGGCTATCATGTCACCCCTAATTCTTTTATTATTTTTTTTAGCTTTTGCACTGCATCTCTCGGTTCTGCGCCACAAGACACCCCCCCCCCACGACCTCTAAATCCCATCAATAAAAATAGATAAATGAAAATAAACCCAACCAGGGTGTCCTGTTAATTCTGGGAGGGGTCCAACAGCTTATGCAATCACAGCCTTTTCTTTCTTTCCCTTCCTCTGTTTTTCTTCCTTTCTTTCTCTCCTTCCTTTTCGGTGATTTCGCTCTTGCAAGTTCTGCAAGTTTTGGGGGGGTCGTATGAATTTGCGCTGCCCGCTTTCTGGCTTTCTTAGGGATTCCCTTGGCTTCTGCTCACCCCCCTACCCCACCCTGGCCCCCTCTCCCTAGATTAGAGCCCCCTCCCAGGCCCTTTTCGGATGGGCTCGGCCCTTCCCCTCCGAGCGTGGCTGGCCTTCGTCAGTCTTTCCACCCAGCTTGCATTCCAGAGGGCTGGCGGGGACCCAAGGGCGGGGAGGGGGGCGAGGTGGGGAGGGGGAGCGCTTCCCCGCCCAGAGGGGCCAGCCCCAGCCAGGATCCAGCGCCTGCCCCGCCCGCAATCCACATCCAGGCCAGTTGCAGTAAGCAAAAGGGAGAGGGGATGAAAGAGACAAATGGAGTTGCAGAAGCAGAGCAAAGCTGAGTGACTCCAGGGCGCTGGCTGGATCCGAATGGGAGGGTGGGGTGGGGAGGGGAAGGGAGGGGAATGGAAGGAGGGCAACGGGTGGGGTGGGGCAGCTCGGCTTCCCACGGGACCGACCGAAACATCTCCCTCCCTCCCTCTCTCTCTCTCTCTCTCAAAAGTGCTTTTTTCCAGGAGGCAACTGGACTTTCTTGCTTTTTTTCTTTTAAAGACTTTTCGCTTCTCATCCAAGAAGCTTCTTCAGCTCTTTCTCTCTGTGTCTCTTTCTTTCTTTCTTTTCTCTTTCTTTCTTTCTTTCTTTCTTTCTTTCTTTCTTTCTCTCTCTCTCTCTCTCTCTCTCTTTCTGTCTGTATATTTTTCTTTCTCTCTTCTTTCTCTCTCTCTCCCCCTCTCTCTCTCTTTCTGTCTGTCTCTCTTTCTCTTTCTCTCTTCTTTCTCTCTTTCTTTCTGTCTCTCTCTCTTTCTCTCTCTCGACGCGGCTCTTCCAAAGCGAAGCCACTCGGGCAATAAGCAGAGCCAGGAGTGGGGTGGGGGCTTTGCAAAGGAAAAAGAGGGGAGGGGGTTCCGAACCCATCCAAGCCCCTTCCCCTCCCTCCCAAACGCCTTTTGCCTCTGCCCCTTGGGCACAGCTGCCAACCTGCGGGCCGCCCCCGTTCCGCAACTCCGGGGCGAAGGCTGGAAGCGGAGCCGCGCCCTGTCCCGAAGTGCCCAAGCGGAAAAAAAAGAACGCCAGTCCCGAGAGAGAGAAAGAGGGGGTCCCCGCTAGGAAAGCCCCACGGGTCTCCCCCTCCCCACAGACCCTGTTTCCTTGGGAATGCCAAGGCGCGAGAAACCCTCCCCCCGAACCGGAGTCACTCCGGATTAAAGCCAACGCCTTGCCCGCGCTGCCAGCCACATCAGCTCCGGCCTACGCGCACCTTCCAGCCCCGAGTGGGCACGGGGAAGCTCAGACTTTCTCGGACGGGTCCATCCCCCTCGCCCCCAAAGGAAGCCCACCTGCAGGGAGGGTTTTGGGGGGGCTTCACTGCCCGCCTATTTCTAAATCAAGATAGCGCGGGGGGGGTCTTTCCCGCTCCAGATTCAACCCTCAGGAGTGGCACGTCCAGACTCTATGCAAAAAAGGGGGTGGTGGTCGCGATTGCACCCCCTCTTTTTATTCTGTTCAGTCCGAAGATTGTGGGGAAACGGGACCACCACCACCCCTCCTCCAGCCGGACAAAATCTCTTGCCCGAAGCCCCCTCCCCACTCCGCTCCCGCTGTCAAACTTTCTCAGTAGTTCCACGCAGGGACTCTTCAGGGCGGTGGCCAGGAGGGGAGGGGGCGCCCCCTTTCCCTGCAAGGCGCGACTTCTTGGGGAGGGGGCTCCACCGACTTCCCAATGGAGGTCTCCTAGTTGGGGTCTTGCAGCGCCGCGCGACTTTCGGGCAGGGGGCAGCTGGCCCCCGAGTCCCCCCTCCCACTGAACCCGCTGAAAAAGGGGCTCCGGGACCCCCCGACGCGCGCCCCGCCCTCACCTGTGGGTGGGTGGCTTTCAGCTGCCCAGCACGGCCATCCCAGAGCCCCGACCCGGTTCCTGGATTCCTGGTGGCGGCGACCGAGCCCTGACCAGCGGGCTCCCGACGAAGCCCTGCCGCGGGAACGAAGCGAGTGGGGCGTTCCCCGCCCGGCTGCGGCTCTTGTAACTTAGCCCGGGATGGGTGTGACTCGACGCTCGGCCCTCGTCGGGGAAAAGGGAAGGGAGGGGAGGGGAGGAGATGAGAGGGAAGGGAAAGGAAAGAGGCGGCCTGGAGGAGGGGAGGGAGGGAGGAAAGAAGGAAGGCAGGGAGGGAGGGAGGGAGGAAGGAAGGAAAAGAGGGAGGGGAGGGAGGGGAGAAGGAGGGAAAAGAGGGAGGGGAAGGAGAGATAAGTTGATTAAAAAGGAAGGAAAGAGAAAGGGGAAAGAAAGGTAAGAGGGAGGGAAGGAAGGAAGGAAAAGAGGAAGGAAAAGAGGGAGGGGGAGGGAAGAAAGAGAAGAAGGAAGGAAAAAGGGAGGTGAGAGAGGGAAGAAGGGAAGAAGGAGGGAAAAGAGGGAGGGGAAGGAGAGATAGGTTGGTTAAAAAGAAGGAAGGAAGGAAGGGAGAAGGAAAGGTAAGAGAGAGGGAGGGAAGGAGGGGAAGGAAAAGGGGAGGAGGGGGAGGGAAGGAGGGAAAAGAGGGAAGGGAAGGAGAGATAGGTTGGTTAAAAAGAAGGAAGGAAAGAAGGAAGGAAAGAAGGAAGGAAGGGGGAAGGAAAGGTAAGAGAGAGGGAGGGAAGGATGGGAAGGAAAAGAGGAAGGGAAGGAGGAGGGGAAGGAGGAAGGAAGGAAAAGAGGGAGGGAGGGAAGAAGGAGGGGAAGGAAAAGGGGAGGAGGGGGAGGGAAGAAGGGGGGAAAAGAGGGAGGGGAAGGAGGGATAGGTTGGTTAAAAAGAAGGAAGGAAAGAAGGAAGGAAGGAGAAAGGGGAAGGAAAGGTAAGAGGGAGGGAGGGAAGGAAGGAAAAGAGGGAGGGAGGGAAGAAGGAGGGGAAGGAAAAGGGGAGGAGGGGGAGGGAAGAAGGGGGGAAAAGAGGGAGGGGAAGGAGGGATAGGTTGGTTAAAAAGAAGGAAGGAAAGAAGGAAGGAAGGAGAAAGGGGAAGGAAAGGTAAGAGGGAGGGAGGGAAGGAAGGAAAAGAGGAAGGGGAGGATGGAAGAAGGAGGAAAAAGGGAGGAGAAAAAGAGATAGGTTGGTTAAAAAGAAGGAAGGAAAGAAGGAAGGAAGGAAGAAGAAGGGAGAAGGAAAGGAAAGAGGGATGGAAGGATGGAAGGAAGGAAAAGAGGGAGGAGGGAGGGAAGAAGGAGTGGAAGGGGGAAGGAAGGAAGAGGAAAGGAAAAAGGAGAAAGGTAAGGAAAGAGGAGGGGGAGAGGGAAGGGAAAGAGGCAGGCAGGAGGACAGAAGGAGGGAAGGAAAAGAGGGAGGGCAAGGAGGAAGGAAGGAGAGATTGGTTGGTTGGAATGAAGGAAAGAAAGAAAGAAGGGAGGAGAAAGAGGAAGGGAAGGAAAGGAAAGGAAGAAAAAGTAACTGAGCTGTGCAGAGTCACCTTGAAGCGTAAGATGGGCCACAAATAATTTAATAGAAAATAAATATAGATATAAAAGTAACTCAGTGATGAAATAACAGAATAACAGAGTTGGGAGGGACCTTGTAGGTCATCTAGTCCAACCCCCCACCTCACCCAAGCAAGAGACCCTACACCATTCTGACAGATGGCAGTCCAGTCTCTTCTTGAAAGCCTCCAGGGATGAACCTCCCACAACCTCCAAAGGCAACTTCTCTTCCATGGGTTGGAGGTCAACCCCCCCCCATGTCCACTTTGTGTTGATGAGAGGGGCACCTCCACCCCATCCCACCCCATGCCTCTCCCCCCCCCTCCAAGGTCAACATTTTAAAAGCTCTCCACCCCTTCACACAATCACACTTAGTTGGGTCCTTCAATCACCTGGCAGCTGCGTTTCCACAACTATCTAGTTTGTCTAAATTGGGATTTTGGGGTGGGGTGGGGGGGCAGGGGGAGTTAGCCTGGGTGCAAACACGGATAATTTGATTCGTTGGTGGTTGGAGGGATTGGGTACACCCATAACAGGAATTAATTTAATGACCATGTTCATTGAACAGCTTGCTTATTATTTATTTATTTATTTATTTATTTATTTATTTATTTGATTTTTTTTTTAATCTGCCTTTGTGACTTGATAAGTTACTCAAAGTGACGGACAGGCCCAATACTCCTACTTCCTTCTATTTTCTCCACAGCGACAACCTTGTGAGGTGGGCTGCGGAGAGAGAGAGACAGAGACACACACAGAGAGAGAGAGAGAGAGGGAAACTGGCCCAAAGTCACCCAATTGGCTTTCATGGCAAAAGCAGAACTAGAACTCCCTGTCTCCTGGTGATTGGTCCAAAGTCACCCAATTGGCTTTCATGGCTAAAGCAGGACTAGAACTCACTGTCTTTGGGTGATTTGCCTAAAATCACCTAACCAACTTTCACAGTTAAGGCGGGACTAGAACTCACCGTCTCCTGGTAATTGGCCCAAAGTCACCCAGTTGGCTTTCATGGCTAAAGCGGGATTAGAACTCACCGTCTCCTGGGGATTTGCCCAAAGCCACCTAGCTGGATTTTATACTTAAGGCAGAACTATAACTCACCGTCTCCTGCTGATTTGCCCAAAGCCACCCAACCAACTTTCGTGCCTAAGGAGGGACTAGAACTCCCAGTCTCCTGGTGATTGGGCCGAAGTCACACAGCTGATGATTTGCCCAGTCATACAGCTGGCCTAAGGCAGAACTAGAACTCACTGTCTCCAGCTGATTGGGCCCAATCACGCCACTGGCTTTTGTGTCTAGGGCGGGACTAGAACTCACCATCTCCTGGTTTCTAGCCCATCACCTTAACCGCTACATCAAACTGGCTTTCTAGTTCAAGACTGCATCCCCCCCCCCACCTCATGGCTGGCTAGGGAATTCTGGGAATTGTAGTCCACCAGTCGCCTAGTTGCCGACGTTGGGGCCTTCCAGCAGGCAAGCAGACTGAGAAATTGGGAAATTAAATTGGAAAATTAAAGAAGAAAGACGTAAGACAGCCACCTTGTGTTAATCACTTCTCTGCCACCCACACCTGGAGACCTGAAATCTTGTGGCAAGGAGTTCCCTACGTTATCGAACAAACGCAGGGGGATAATTTGTTGCATTATCTAGCTGCGGTTAATAGATTTGCATGAGATCTTGTGATTTCCCACACAAATTAACAGTGCTCCGTGCCAAAGATTTTATCAAAGGGAGAAGCTCTGGGATTTTCAAGAATGTTTTGGGGAAAACAAGAGAGACGCCTCAGCCTCTCAGTTCTTCTCCCTCGGCCCAATCTACCTCACAGGGTTGTTGTAGAGGGGGAAATTGTAAAATAGGACCAGCGTTTCTTAACTTCGGAATGGACGGTGATTTTTGGTGAGTTTACAGAAACAACTTGACAATTTTCTTCATATCGTTAGAAATATGTGTGTGTGTGTGTGTATGTGTGTGTGTTTGTTGCATTTGTGCTGATAAATAAATAAAGGGAGACTAGTATAGATCTATTTCAAGCTATTTAGCTCTCATCAGCTAGCCATACCCTTACTGGGATTTGAACCTGTGCTGTATTACCTATTAAGCAGTTGTGTTAGCCACTAAGCCACAATACAGCACAGGTTCAAATCCCAGTAAGTGTATGGCTAGCTGATGAGAGCTAAATAGCTTGAAATAGATCTATACTGGTCTCCCTTTGTTTATTTATCAGCCCAAATACAACACAAATGTAACAAAGGCAACAGTAAAAATATTGGGTTTCTGTCTGGATGGTCTCTTGTGATCAGCCGATAGACAGAGAAAGGAAGCAGTATGCCTCCTCCCATATTTGGGCATACCAGGGGTTGTGACACTAAATAAATAAATAAATACATACATACATACATACATACATACATACATACATACATACATTTACATTGGTTCATTTAGTGACTGTTCAAACTTTTTCATACTTACGACCATTGCAGCATCCTGAAGGTCACATGATCAAAATTCAGCAGTTTGATAGCCAACTTATATTTATGACAGTCACAGTGTCCCGGGGTCACTATTGATTCTCTGTTGCAACTTTCTCGCAAGCAAAGTCAATGGGGAAGCCCGATTCACTTAATAACCATGTGACTAACTAGCAATAGCAATAGCAGTTAGACTTATATACTGCTTCATAGAGCTTTCAGCCCTCTCTAAGCGGTTTACAGAGTCAGCATATTGCCTCCACAGTCTGGGTCCTCATTTCACCCACCTCGGAAGGATGGAAGGCTGAGTCAACCTTGAGCCGGTGAGATTAGAATTGCTGAACTGCAGATAACAGTCAGCTGAAGTGGCCTGCAGTACTGCACCCTAACCACTGCGCCACCTCGGCTTAACTGAACAACTGCAGTGATTCACTTAACAACTGTGGCAAGAAAGGTCGTACAATGGGCCCAAACTCACTTAACGACCATGTTTTGCTTAGCAACGGACATTTGGGGCTCAGTTATGCTAAAGGAGTACCTGCATTGTCTTGTTTAGAAATTCTGAGATTTCCTTGTGGTCTTCCATCCGAAACCTGCTTTCCTGTGAGAGCTCAGTCCCATTGAGCTCAACCACCCCGATGCACGCGTGAGATGCCCACTCCTGCAACGCCAGACTGTGACGGTGGGCTAAATCAGCATGTGGAACTCATTGCCGCTAGATGCGAACCGCACACGCCTTTTGACGTTGGAAAATAAAACAGAGCCATGTCAATAAACAAAAACAAGAAATTATTTTTTTTAAAAAATAGTTTTTATTAAACATTTTAATCTTTAAGAACAGAAAGAAAAACACAACAAGAAAAACAAAAAAACAAAACATACATATAAAGTAATTATGCATCCTTTTTGTATCGGCTTTCATGTTTAGCCTTTATAGTTCTCCATTCTGCGTTGCCTTCCTATTGATTTTACCTTGTCCTATAATATAATAATAGTAGTACTGACACTTATGATAATATTAATTGTTTATATCACCATTATATTTACATTCTCTATTTTCTGTTTCCGCTTCTGTTTTCTAGCCACATAAATTCTATTCCATATTTTATAGAAATACGATTCTTCTCTTTCTTTTATTTCTATGGTCATTTGATCAATCTCTGCGCATTCGAGTACTTTTCTAATTATTGTTTTGTCTGCTGGTGTATTGATTTTTTTCCAGTTTTGTGCGAAAGCAATCTTACCTTGCAGTGAGCCTGTGTAGCATTATCTACTGAAGTTGTTTATCCATTTTTCGGTCTCATCGTCCTAATAAGAATGCTTCTAGTTTCAGTTCTATTTTTTCGCTCCGTAATTTCTTCCAACCATTTCCGAATTTGGCACCAGTATTTCCTTGCGATGGGACACATCCACCACATAGGGTAGAATGTTCCAGACTTGGGGCTACATCTCCAACATTTGGGGGATAAATTTGGGTACATTTGGGCCAATCTCACTGGGGGGGCAAATGCCATCTATTTAAAAAATTACAAAAAATTGAATGAAATGAAAAAGTAGCAGGTCTCTCTGCAAACAAACAAACGAAAAAGGAAAGTTATTACAGAAGCCAGCGGAAGGTTGTACGGCCTGGAAGTTTGCGAGATGTTGATAAGAAAAGGTACTTTCCCCCAATGGGCCAAAGAGAAAGTTTAACTGTAGGAAATGGGACTGTGAGGAGGATATGTCCACACCACACAGCTTCCTGTGGGTGGTTGAAGAGTGACAGGTCTCCACACCTCCCTGAAGACAAGCAGGTTCCTTTCTCAACCCCAAAGATGGATACAATCAAGATCAAGGGAGGCATTAATACCACTCTGTAAAGCCTTAGTAAGGCCACACCTAGAGTCCTGCATCCAGTTTTGGTCCCCACCCTCTAAAATGATGTTGAGACTCTAGAACAGTGTTTCTCAACCTTGGTGACTTTAAGTCCTGTGGACTTCAACTCCCAGAATTCCCCAGCCAGCTATGCTGGCTGGGGGATTCTGGGAGTTGAAGTCCATAGGACTTAAAGTCACCAAGGTTGAGAAACACTGCTCTAGAAAGAGGGCAGAGAAGAGCAACCAGGATGATGAGGGGACTGGAGGCTCAAACAAAGGATGAACGGTTGCAGGAACTGGGCCTGGCTAGTCTAGGGAAGAGAAGGACCAGGGGAGACAGGAGAGCATCTTCCAATATTTGAGGGGCTGCCCCAGAGAGGAGGAAGGGGGTCAAGCTATATTCCAAAGCCGCTGAAGGCCAGACAAGGAATAATGAATGGAAATTGACCAAGGAGAGATTCAACCTGCAAATAAGGAGGAATTTCCTGACAGTGAGAGCAATCATCCCATGGAAGAGAAGTTGCCTTCGGAAGTTGTGGGAGCTTCATCCCTGGAGGCTTTCAAGAAGAGACTGGACTGCCCTCTCTCAGAAGTGGTGTAAGGTTTCCTGCTTGGGCAGTGGGATGGTGGTGGTGGACTAGATGATTTAGGAAAATTTCTCCTTAATTCCAGGTTGCTTCTCTCCTTCGATTTCTTGATATCTCCTCGGATGTTGCGCTTGAACTCCCATAATCCTCATCCAGAGCATCCAATGGAGATGGGGACAATAGGAACAGGCTGACTGATTATGACACACTTTCCTCCTTTTCTTACAAGAACACCTTGTCCCATTCTTCACATCCCACCAACCTGGAAAGGCTCACTTTGGGGGGAAACACAGGTAGACTTGGAGTTACGAGCCCAATTGAGCCCAAACATTTATATGGCTAAGTAAAGCATTGGTTAAGGGAGCATTGCCCCATTTGACGACTTTTCCTGCCACAGTTGTTAAGTGGATTTGATTAATAATCACGGATTTGCTTAATGGCCTAATGGCAATTTGCCTAACAACCGCCTGCATAAATAAAAATAAAAGACTTATAATTGAGTCAGTCACATGATGGCCCACACATAATGACTGGCATGACTTTTGACATTAATTCCAGGCTCAGTTATGGTCGTAAGTCAAGGACTACGAAAGAAAGAAAGAAAGAAAGAAAGAAAGAAAGAAAGAAAGAAAGAAAGAAAAAACAAAAGAAAAAAAGAAAAAGAAAGAAAGAAAAAAGAAAGAAAGGAAGGACGGAAGGAAGGAAGAAAGAAAGAAAGCTGGAGAAAACCATGAAATATGAAGACCTAAACATATGGAACATCCCTTCAACATTGACAAAATCCCCATCGATCAATTGCAGAAGGCAGCTTGACTCAGAAAACTTGACACACTCTGATGATACCACAGCTGCCTATCCAAGGTCCTTGAGGTAGGCTCCAGATGTGGGCAAAAATGCCACATCCAGCCTAAACATCTGGCTGACTGTGCGATTAATCCTAATGCAGCAATAATAATATTCTGGACCATTCTGTTTAGAAAGACACACTGTTGTGGCTCACTAGTGGAGCTGGCAGCAGATTCGGACAGTGAGGAGGGTTGGGGAGGAACCTGGGCCAGTCCTGGAGTCTGGGGAAGGCTCTGGTGAGGCCTCTGTGTTGGAGGCAGAGAGGGGTCCAGGGCCGTTCAACAGTTATCAGCTGCCTTCGGAGTCAGACATCAGTGAGGCAGACGAACAGCTGGAGCTTGTTCCCAGTGTGCGCATGCGCAGAATTGCCAGATGAAGGAAACAGCTAAAGAACAGGGGTCAACTTGGGAGGAAGGCCACAGGTGGATGATGAATGGCCCCTCCCAGAGGGAATAAAAGAGGAGTGACAGGGGAGTGGAGTTTGCAGGAGGCAATTAGTTCCGAGACTCCTGGCCAAGTTCTGCAGATATCAGCCTGGCAGCTCTCCAAGCCAGATAAGGTCTGTGACTGTAAAGCCTCCTTTGAAAGACTTTGCTGGATGTGAATGAGCAGAATCCACAGCAAATCAATAAAAAGGGGTTTTTGTCGGGACAAGGAGTTTGCTTCACGCTCTCGGGAAGCCTCAGTCAGAACACACTCCCAGCCATCATGAGAATCCAGAGGTGGAATGTTTAGGAACCAAAAACAACTCTGCATCATTGGAGTAGCAAGAAACATCTGCCCAACACATGAGAAATAATTTATTGGGGCCCACATATGCTGTAAATCAGTGGGTTTTTTTTCCCAAACACGCTGACTTTAGAGGTGTCCAGGTCCAGGAAATTCTGGGAGTTTAAGCCAACCCCTCTGAAATTGCCAAGTTTGGGGGGAAAAACCACCTCTGCAATAAATTACAGCCATTAATTAACTCGGTTTTGGATACAACGGGTTGTGTGAACGAAAGCTGCGGAAATATTTGCCTTGTTTCTTTTTCAGATTCCCCGTCTTTTCTTTCTTTCCCGCAGCGCCAGTGAAATCGGCTTCACCCCACCAAGTCTCTAATTTCAGATGAAATTTGACTCCGGCATCAACCCTGGAGCCAGATTAAAATCCAGATGTTGTAGGAGGGGGGCTTTTGAACAGGATCCGTCTCTTCTCTGACCCCTTTCCAAAATTTGGAATTAGGAATTCACCTGGGAAGAGAGAAAGGAGGAGCAGGAGGGACGGCGAAAGACCAAAGGGTTTATTTGAGGGAAAAGCAGGATGTGTGAACGATGGAACTCATTGCCACTTGACGCGGAGGTGAACACTGGATTAACCTGTTTTTTTTTTGCTTTTAAATAGGGATATGGCAGACTTTTCCTGGACTCTCATTGTCCAGCTATGCCAGGGCCACAGGGGCCCCAATGCACAGTAGTAGGCATGGTTAATTTCAAACAGAGGATGTGTAGAATGGTTGAGCCAATTCACAGAGGAAGCAGTTTATTATTTTTCTGTAAACACCTCAAGGCAGTGAACATCCCTAAGGCTCTTCCCTCCTCCTATTTCCACCCACAACACAACAACCCTGCGAGGTGGGTTGGGCTGAGAGAGAGAGAGAGGAACTGGCCCAAAGTCACCCCTCCAGCTTTCACCCAACCAACCATCATGTCTAAAGTGGGACTAGAACTCACAATCTCATGGTGATTGGCCCAGAGTCTCCCAGCCGCCTTTCATGCCTTAAGAGGAACTAGAACTCACCATCTCCTGGAGATTGACCCAAAGTCACCCACTTGATTTTCATGCCTAAGGCAGGACTAGAACTCACCATCTCCTAGTGAGTGGCCCAAAGTCATACAGCTGGCTTTTGTATCTAAGCCAGGACTAGAATTCACTGACACCTGGTGATTGACCCCAAAGTCACCCATCTGATTTCATGCCTAAAGCAGGACTAAAACTCACCATCTCCTAGTGAGTGGCCCAAAATTATCACCATGTCTAAAGTGGGACTAGAACTCATGGTCTCCTGGTGATTGGCCTCAAATCACCCAGGTGTCTTTTGTATCTAAAGGGGGACTAGAACTCACTATCTCCTTGTAATTGATCCAAAGTCACCTAGCTGTCTTTCATGTGGGACTAGAACTCACCATCTCCTGGTGATTGGCCCAGAGTCTCCCAGCTGCCTTTCATGCCTTAGGAGCAACTAGAACTCACCATCTCCTGGTTTCTAATCTGGTGTCTCAACCACTAGTCCAAACTGCCTCTATTTATTTCCAGTCCTGGCGATGAAAGAAAACTCCCGTGATCAGGGGCAGTCTATCTGCAAGATGCCAAAGGCAGGGACAGAAGAGAAAAACGGGATTGCCTGTTAGGGGAGACAGGAGGCAAAGGGAAACGACAAGCAGAGGTACACTGCACCTGAATTGGGAGGCTCCGCTGAACTTCAACCCCTTTCTCCAGCCATTTCACCCCGGGCCAACGTCCTTCCCCGCCTTGCTCTGCAACAGCGGCTCTCTTCCCATTTGCAAATCATTTCCCCATCCTTGGAAAGGGAGAGAGAGAGGCGCCAGAAAGCGAGGACTAATTGCTACCTGCCTTGCAAGATATTTAATTAGAAGCATCGTTATCCAAGTCTGCCAGAGAGGGGGGGAGGGGAAAGGCAAAAGGGAGGGCAGGGAAATCTTAGGGCAGTGATGGGGAACTTTTTCGGCACCAAATGTCCAAACCTAAATGCAATGTGCCTGCTGGAGCTCCAGAAACATGTTCATGCCTGTTTTTGGGACGTTTTTCAGGCTGTATTTCCGGCTATTTTCAGGCTGTTTTGGGGCCAAAAAAATGGTTGAAAAACAGCCCGAAAAACAGTTTGATTTTTGGCCTTTCCAGGCCATTTTACGATGTTTTTCCAGGCTGTTTTCAGGCCATTTTTTTTGGAGGGGGGGGGGCATTTTCAGGCCATTTTTCGGGCCATTTTCAGGCCGTTTTCCAGGATGTTTTCAGGATGTTTTTCCAGGCCATTTTTCGGGCTGTTTTCAGACTGAAAAATGGCCTACAAACGGCCCAAAAAACAGCCTGAAAAAGGCCTGGAAACGGTCTGAAAAACAGCTTGATTTTTGGCCTTTTCAGGCCACTTTCAAGCCATTTTTTCAGCCCATTTTCAGGCTGTTTTTCCAGGCCATTTTTCGGGCTGTTTTCAGGCTGTTTTTCCAGGCCTTTTCTGGCCATTTTGGGGGACATTTTCAGGTCATTTTGGGGGGCATTTTCAGGCTGTTTTTCCAGGCCATTTATCGGGCTGTTTTCAAACTGAAAAATGGCCTACAAATGGCCCAAAAAACAGCCTGAAAAAGGGCTGGAAACGGTCTGAAAAACAGCTTGATTTTTGGCCTTTTCGGCCCATTTTCAGGCCGTTTTTCAGGCCATTTTTTTCGGGCTGTTTTCGGGCCATTTTCAGGCTGTTTTTCCAGGCCATTTTTCGGGCTGTTTTCAGGCCATTTTTAGGCTGTTTTTCCAAGCCATTTTCAGGCCATTTTTGCGCAATTTTCAGGCCATTTCGGGGCCATTTCCAGGCCATTTTTCGGGCTACTTTCAGACCATTTTCCAAGCCATTTTCAGGTGCTCCAGCTCCCACAAACACCAGCTGGCTGGGGCGCATGTGCATGCCAGAAACCAGAAGAGCAGCTGGCGACGGCACGCATGCCCACAGAGAGGGCTTAGTGCATCCCCCCCCACCCATATACATGAAAGAAAGATGAACATAAATAAAAAATAATAATAAAATCAGGATTTGGTGAATCTAGTGCTGAAGCTAAAACAGGGTGCATCCCTTCTCCCTGGCAGCTTCTCCCCTGCCAAACTTTCTTCCCCTCCCCAAAATGTCAGCAGCCGCCACATCTTCTCTCCCCATCTCTCCGTGGTTGGTCCAAAATCTTTCTCTTGGCTGCTTTCACGCAATAACCTTCGCCCACTTTCTGAGTTGACATATAATCCGCTGAAAAGTTGAACCTAACTGGGGGGGTGGGTGTTTCCCCCAATTCTTCGGCTCCCCCACCCCCTTAGGGAGGTTCCAGATTGTTCATTGACCCCCTCCCAAGATATATTTACGTTTCCCCCCCTTCCAATGATGCCTGATTCTCGGGGGCTTTGGGACTAGAATTCACTGTCACCTGGTGACTGACCCAAAGTCACCCACCTGATTTTCATGCCTAAGGCAGGACTAGAACTCACCATCTCCTAGTGAGTCATCACCTGGATTTCATGTCTAAGGTGAGACTAGAACTCACCATCTCCTGGTGATTGGCCCAAAGTCACCCAGGTGTCTTTTGTGTCTAAAGAGGGACTAGAACTCACTATCTCCTTGTAATTGGTCCAAAGTCACCTTGCTGGCTTTCATGCCTAAAGTGGGACTAGAACTCACCATCACCTGGATTCTAATCTGGTGTCTCAACCACTAGACCAAACTGCCTTTATTTATTTCCAGTCCTGGCAATGAAAGAAAACCCCTGTGATCAGGGGGGGTCTATCTGCAAGATGCCAAAGGCAGGGACAGAAGAGAAAAACGGGACTGCCTGTTAGGGAAGACAGGAGGCGAAGTCCTGCCCCGGGGAAACAACAAGCAGAGGTACACTGCGCCTGAATTGGGAGGCTCCGCTGAGCTTCACCCCAAAGTGGTTTGCCATTGCCTCTTTCCTGGGGTTGAGAGAGAATGGCTGGCTCGAGGTTGCCCAGCTGCTTTCGTGTCTCCGGTGGGACTAGATCTCACCGCCTCCCTGTGTCTAAGCCTGGTGTTTCCACTACGACACCAAACTGGCTCTCTTTTATGTGATTTAATTAACATGAAGTTAATGTTGCTAATTGCTTATTATTCTTAATTTTTATGACATGGCACAATGCACATTATAAATGATAAATGCGGCTTTAATGCTAGCTTAATGACAATGACTTCTTTAAATACTGCTATTACTTTAATAATAATAATAATAATAATAATTTTGCAAAGAAGTTGATGAAACTGTTGATCACATACTTAGCTGCTGTAAAAAAATCGTGCAGACTGATTATAAATTGCGGCACAATTCAGTAGCACAAATGATCCATTGGAATTTGTGCAAAAATTATAATATTAAAACAGCAACAAACTGGTGGGAACATCAGCCTGAAAAAGTCACCGAAAATCAGATGGTCAAGATCTTGTGGGATTTTCGTATACAAACAGACAAAACACTGGCGCATAATACACCAGACATCACACTGGTTGAGAAAAATAAGGTCACAATCATAGACATCGCGATACCAGGTGATAGCAGGGTCGCTGAGAAGGAACATGAAAAAATTGCAAGATACCAGGACTTAAAAATCGAAATTCAACGACTATGGCACAAACCAGCAGTGGTAATTCCAGTGGTAATTGGCACACTGGGTGCTATTCCAAAAGCACTGGAATTACATTTAAAACAGTTAAAAATTGACAAAATCACCATCAGTCAAATGCAAAAAGCCACACTGCTTGGATCTGCACGCATATTACGAAAATATGTTACGACGTCCTAGGCCCCTGGGTGGGGCCCGACTAGTAACCAATGCCAAATCTGGTGAAACAACTGGCCGCTGTGATACAATTGTATAATAATAATAATAATAATAATAATAGAGACAATTTAAGGCTGCTGTCGCTGGTGGCTTGCCATTCATCCTTGGATCGTCCTGTCGAACCACTTCCAGTGCCCCAACGGCAGGATTAGGGACAGGTGGGGGGCTCCTCTGAGACCCCAAAAGATTCATTGACACCCCCCCCCAACAATCAACTTCCAGCTTTTGTTGCCCTTCCATCAATTCCACCCCCCCCCCTCAGTGAAGGCATCAGGCAACAACATTCACTGGAGACAAGGCGAGTTCTAATCCTGCCTCAGGCACAGATGGACAATCGGTTTCTCTCGGCCCTAGGAAGTGATTCAAACCTAAGGCCGTCAAAGTGGAGTCAACCTTTTGGGGCTACTACGCTCCACTCAAGAGGCCGGAGGGTTTGTTTTTAATGACAGTAGTTAGTAAACACCACTAGAACTGTGTGTATTTATATGTTGCTCTGTTATGGCGTAATTTGGGTGAATTATTTTCATGCCTTGTCTTGTCTCCTCTTCCTCTTTTTCTCTTCTCCTCCTCTTCTCCTCCTCCTTCTCCTCCTCTTCTTCTTCCTCCTCTTCTCCTCCTCCTTCTCACCTATTCTTCCTCCTTCTCTTCTCTTCCTCTTCTCCTCCTCCTTCTCCTCTCCTTCTTCCTCCTCTTCTCCTCCTCCTTCTCACCTATTCTTCCTCCTTCTCTTCTCTTCCTCTTCTCCTCCTCCTTCTCCTCTCCTCTTCTTCCTCCTCCTCTTCCTCCTTCTCCTCCTCATTCTCTCCTTCTTGTCCCTTCTTCTTCCTCCTCTCCTCCTCCTCCTTCTCCTCTTCCTCCTCCTCTTCTTCCTCCCTCTCTTCTCCTCCTCCTTCTCTTCTCCTCTTCCTCCTCCTCTTCTCCTCCTCCTTCTCTCCTATTCTTCCTCCTTCTCCTCCTCCTTCTCTCCTCCTCCTTCTTGTCCCCTCTTCTTCCTCCTCCCCTCCTCCTCCTTCTCCTCTCCCTCCTCCTCTTCTCCCTCTCTTCTCCTCCTCCTTCTCTTCTCCTCCTCTTCCTCCTCCTCTTCTCCTCCTCCTTCTCTCCTATTCTTCCTCCTCTTCTCTTCCTCTTCTCCTCTCCCTCCTCCTCCCTTTCGCCAACTCCTCCTCCTCCTCTCCCTCCTTCTCTTCCTCTTTCTCTCTCTTTATTTCCTCTTTTTCTCCCCCTCTCTGTCTCTGTCTGTGTGTGTCTCTTTCTCTCTTTCTTTCTCTGTCTGTCTCTTTCTGTGTCTCTCTCTCTCTTTCTCTGTCTCCCTCTTTCTCTATCTCTGTCTCTCTCTGTGTGTGTGTGTGTCTGTGTGTGTTTCTCTCTCTCCTTCTCCCTCTTTCTCTGTCTCTTTCTCTCTCTCTCTCTGTCTCTCACTCTCTCTCTCTCTGTGTCTCTCTCTCTTTCTTTCTCTCTGTCTGTATCTTTCTGTCTCTCTCTCTCTTTCTTTCTCTGTCTCCCTCTTTCTCTCTCTCTCTCTGTCTCTCTCTCTGTGTCTGTCTGTCTGTCTGTCTGTCTGTCTGTGTGTCTCTATCTCCTTCTCCCTCTTTCTCTCTGTCTCTGTCTCTTTCTCTCTCTTTCTCTGTCTCTCACTCTCTCTGTGTGTGTGTGTCTCTCTCTCTTTCTTTCTCTGTCTGTCTGTCTGTCTCTTTGTCTCTCTCTCTTTCTCTCTCTCTTTCTCTGTCTCCCTCTTTCTCTCTCTCTCTCTGTCTCTGTGTGTGTGTGTGTGTGTGTGTGTGTGTGCCCTTCTCCTTCTTTCTCTCTGTCTCTGTCTCTCTCTTTCTCTGTCTCTGTCTGTCTGTCTGTCTCTCTCTCTCTTTCTGTCTCTGTCTGTCTCTGACTCTCTCTCTCTTCTTTTTTTTGCCACAGTCAAATAACCACAAGCCACACGACTTCCGGTGCAGTGTCCTGCTGTTTTATTTTATTCAAGATGGAAAAAATAATAATAAACAGGACGGGGTGGGTGGGTGCAGGGGGAGTTTCTGTTCGGCTGAAGGTTCAGCTCTAACTTTGCTCTGAATAGTTGGGTGGGTTCATATTGGGCCAGCTGAGGAAAAGACCAGGGTAAACCAGGCTTAGGAGAGTCCAGCACATGAGGAATTGAATGACTCTGTGGGCTCCCAGTAGCTCTCTGAGCTTGGTGGTTTGCTTGCAGACGTTTCATGACCCAACTAGGTAACATCATCAGGACTTGTGAGTGTTGGGTTTTCTGTCTGCTTTGACACTTTAATCAAGGAGCAAATTACACCCCATCCCTACAGGAGCATCTCAGCCACTGAGCCAATGTTCAAATGTCACCTGCCTTCAAAAGAGGAGTGAAGAATTAAGGCCACCGACGTGGTGGCTCAGTGACTAAGACGCTGAGCTTGTCGATCCTGAAGGTCAGCAGTTCGGCGGTTCGAATCCCTAGCACTGCATAACGGAGTGAGCTCCCGTGACTTGTCCCAGCTTCTGCCAACCTAGCAGTTCGAAAGCACGTAAAGAATGCAAGTAGAGAAATAGGAACCACTTTTGGTGGGAAGGGAACATCGTTCCGTGTGCCTTCGGCATTGAGTCATGCCAGCCACATGACCACGGAGAGGTCTTCGGCTTTGAAACGGAGATGAGCAGTGCCCCCTAGAGTCGGGAACGACTAGCACAGATGTGCGAGGGGGACCTTTACCTTTATACTGTCGTGTCCATTTGCAATCGCTGCGTAGAGATTGTGACCCCCAGCCCTGTTAATAACCTAACAGCTGCAGTGATTCGTTGAAAGACAGTGGCAAGAAAGGTGGCAAAATGAGGCAAACTCAATTATAACTGCCTTGCTTAGCAAATGAAAAATGTTGGTTTCAATTGTGGTCATAAGTTGAGGACTAGCTGTAAAAGGAGAGTGGAATTGGTCCTCTGATTTGCAAACCACAGCTTATAGTGCTGTCAATAGGTGGTTTTGTGGCCGGTTGACTGAAGCGTGGTTAAACAAACCACAATAAGCCTACATAGCAGGTATAGGTTAACTAACCACAATTGCTATCCTCAAGCAGCAGAGGAAATATTCCTTATTCTTGATCCTTTTCATAGCAAAGATGCTTGGAACTAAATTAGACATAGTCCTTGACTTATGACTAGAATTGAGCCCCAAATTCCCATTGCTATAAGACGGTTGTTAAGTGGATGTTGCTCCATTTTATGATCTATCTTGTCACCGTTGTTAAGTGAATCACTGTAGTTGTTGCATTAGTGAATCTGGCTTCCCCATTGACTTTAGAATAGAATAGATATAGATATAGATATAGATATAGATATAGATATAGATATAGATATAGATATAGATATAGATATAGATATAGATATAGATATAGATATAGATATAGATATAGATATAGATATAGATATAGATATAGATAGATATAGATATAGATATAGATATAGATATAGATATAGATATAGATATAGATATAGATATAGATATAGATATAGATATAGATATAGATATAGATATAGATATAGATGATATAGATATAGATATAGATATAGAATAGATATAGGATAGGATAGGATAGGATAGGATAGGATAGGATAGAATAGAATAGAATAGCAGAGTTGGGAGGGACCTTGGAGGTCTTCTAGTCCAACCCCGGGCTTAGGCAGGAAAACCTACACCACTTCAGACAAATGATTATCCAACATCTTCTTAAAAACCTCCAGTGTTGGAGCATTCACAACTTCTGGAGGCAACTTCTGTTCCACTGGTTAATTGTTCTAACTGTCAGGAAATTTCTCCTTACTTCTAAGTTGCTTCTCTCCTTGATTAGTTTCCATCCATTATTCCTTGCCTGGTCTTTGGGTGCTTTGGAGAATAACTTGACCCCCCAACTCTCTGTGGCAGCCCCTCAAATATTGGAAGAGTTCTATCCTGTCTCCCCTGGTCCTTCTCTTCACTTAGATTAGCCAGGCCCAGTTTCTGCAACCGTTTTTCCTATGTTTTAGTCTCCAGGCCTTTGATCATCTTAGATAGATTCAGATTAACAGAGTTGGAAAGGACCTTGCAGGTCATCTAGTCCAACCCCCCCCCCTGCCCAAGCAGGAGACCCTACATCCTTTCCTTTCTGAAAGAGGGCAATCCAGTTTCTTCTTAAAAGCCTCCAGGGATGAAGCTCCCACAACTTCCGAAGGCAACTTCTGTTCCGTGGGTTGATTCTTCTCTCTGTCAGAAAATTCCTCCTTATTTCCAGGTTGAATCTCTCCTTGGTCAGTTTCCATCCATTCTTCCTTCTCTGGCCTTTGGGTGCTTTGGAGAATAGCTTGACCCCCTTCCTCCTCTCTGTGGCAGCCCCTCAAATATTGGAAGATGCTCTCCTGTCTCCCCTGATCCTTCTCTTCCCTAAACTAGCCAGGCCCAGTTCCTGCAACCGTTCGTCGTAGGTTTTAGCCTCCAGTCCCCTCATCATCCTGGTTTACTGATCTACAGCAATCCTTCGCCCAGAGTTCTTAAGATCCTTGGAGAAGGCAAGGATTCCCCCTGAGGTCCTTCTTGCACAAAGCCACAAGTTCAAATATGCCTGCGGATCAAAAGCTCAAGAAGGTGGGGGGGGGGGGGAGAGAAATTGGGCCAGAGATCAGCCTTAATCGTGGCTGCTGGTCGGCTGACCCATTGCCTTTTCCTCCACCGAAGGCAGGGTGCTTGCAAGCAAAAACCGCCAAGTGGAGGAGAGAGAGGCCGGAAACGCATGATTCTCGAGCCAAGATCAGCAAGCGGGAGGGGAAAAACTGGGCACTCCTGTGGTCAGAGCGCATGATCCTACCACCAAGGCTGGAAACCGTCGTTTGGGGAATGACTGTTTTATGCCTGACGGCTGCTGCAATCCAGATGTTTCTGTCTCTGCAGCCGCTAGACCTGGATTTACCGTATATACTCGAGTATAGGCCGACCCGAATATAAGCCGAGGCACCTAATTTTACCACAAAAAACTGGAAAAGTTATTGACTCGAGTATAAGCCTAGGGTGGGAAATGCAGCAGCTACCGGTAAATTTCAAAAATAAAAATAGATACCAATAATGTTTTGAATATTTATTTCAAAGAAAAACAGTAAACTAGCGGTGTATTCAATGAAATACTTCACTCACCTCATGATGCTGATGTCCCGCTGTGATGATGATGTCCCGTGCAGCCGCGGGAGCGATGTCCCGCCTCCTATGACACACGGCACAGTGATTCCTATCATTGGATCACTGTACCAGAGGAGGTGGGACATCGCTATGTGGCTGCTTGCCATAACAAGGAGGAGGTGGGACATCGTTGCAGAGCGGCAGGAGGGGGAGGAAGGGGAATCGTAAGACAGCCCTGCATTACATTAGAACGTGAGGAGGGGGGATGGTGCGGTGCGCGCTGCGCGGCAAACTGACACAGAGGGAGGGGAAACTCACAGGGGCGCCGGGCCATTCACAAGTGTCACCCAGCGGCATGGCCCCGCCCCTTTTTCTCCTCCATTTCGGGCAAATTTTTCACTGACTCGAGTATAAGCCGAGGCGGCTTTTTTCAGCCCAAAAAGTGGGCTGAAAAACTAGGCTTATACTCGAGTATATACAGTAAGCAGAGCCAGGAAGGGTCTAACTGTGATTTGATGAGCAAAGAGGAGCATTTAAAAAGTTTTGGGGTGGGGTGGGGGATTTGCTTCCCCCCTGGGCCTGTTCTTTTTTTGGGGGGGGGTAAATTTTATCCTAATACAAAATACAAACAGTCCATTAAGCAGTGTGTCATCTGGGTACAAATATTTGTTCAAGAACAATTAAATTTTACAATCATATTAATTATTTACCTATTCCTACTATAACAATCCTCTTCTTAATTTATTTAGATAGAATAGAATAGAATAGAATAGAATAGAATAGAATAGAATAGAATAGAATGGAATGGAATGGAATGGAATGGAATGGAATGGAATGGAATCAAGTGGAGTAGAGTAGAGTAGAATAGAATTAGAATAGAATAGAATATGGATAAGAATAGAATAGAATATGAATAGAACAAGAATAGAATAGAATAGAATAGAACAGAGTAGAGTAGAGTAGAATAGAAAGAACAGGAATAGAATATAGTAGAGTAGAATAGAATAGAATAGAATAGAATAGAATATGGATAAGAATAGAACAGAGTAGAATAGAACAGGAATAGAATAGAATAAAGTAGAGTAGAATAGAATAGAACAGAATAGGAACAGAATAGAATAGAATATGGATAAGAATAGAATAGAATAGGAATAGGAATAGAACAAGAATAGAACAGAGTAGAGCAGAGTAGAGTAGAATAGAATAGAATTGAATAGAATTGAATAGAATAGAAGAATATGGATAAGAATAGAATAGAACAGAGTAGAGCAGAGTAAAGTAGAATAGAAAGAACAGGAATAGAATACAGTAGAGTAGAATAGAATAGAATAGAATATGGATAAGAATAGAACAGAGCAGAGTAGAATAGAATAGAACAGGAATAGAATAGAATAAAATAGAGTAGAATAGAATAGAACAGAATAGGAATAGAATAGAATATGAATAAGAATAGAACAGGAATAGAATAGAATAGAATAGAAGAATATGGATAAGAATAGAATAGAATAGAACAGGAGAGGAGAGGAATAAAATAGAATTCTTTATTGGCCAAGTGTGATTGGACACATAAAGAATTTGTCTTTGGTGCAGATGCTCTCAGTGTACATAAAAGACAAGATACATTTGTCAAGAATCATAAGGTACATCACTTAATGATAGTCATCGGGTACAAATAAGCAATTAGGAAACAATCAATTATCAATATAAATTGTAAGGATACAAGCAACAGAGTTACAGTCCTGCAGTCATAAGTGGGAGGAGATGGGTGATAGGAACCATGAGAAGATTAATAGCTCTTTTAGTTATATTAACTCTAATTAATAAATTTTACCACAGCTAATTTAACTTCTAATTTTTTATATTTATTCTCCAACCATCGATAAAAGGCTTCCCATATAGTGTAATAATTTGTTTGTTCTTTCTCTTTAATTGCCAGTGTTAATCTGTTCATTTCTGCACATTCCAATATTTTCTGAATCACTTTCTCCTCTGTGGGAATCTCTTCGCTTTTCCAATTTTGTGCAAATACAGTCCTAGCTGCTGTAATTACTTGAATAATCAAACATACATTTTCTTTACTATATAAGTGTCTGGTAAAATCCCCAACGGGAATATTTCAGATTTTAAGTCTCTGTGTTGTTGTATCATCTTTTCAAGCCATATATGTATTTCAGTCCAAATTTTCTCGCTTCCACACATGTCCACCATATATGATAGTACTCCCTGGGCCTGTTCCTATTTGATTGGAAACCCACTCACTCTCAAATTTTCTTCCCGGGGTCAGCAAGGGGGCTGGACTAGAAGACCTCCAAGGTCCCTTCCAACTCTGTTATTCTGTAAGGATCGCCTGCTTGAGCAAAGGGGGTTAGACTAGAAGACCTCCAAGGTCCCCTCCAACCCTGTTATTCTGTAAGGGTCTCCTGCTTGAGCAAGGGGGCTGGACTAGAAGACCTCCAAGGTCCCTTCCAACTCTGTTATTCTGTAAGGATCGCCTGCTTGAGCAAAGGGGGTTAGACTAGAAGACCTCCAAGGTCCCTTCCAACTCTGTTATTCTGTAAGCGTCTCCTGCTTGAGCAAGGGGGCTGGACTAGAAGACCTCCAAGGTCCCTTCCAACTCTTATTCTGTAAGGATCTCCTGCTTGAGCAAGGGGGCTAGACTAGAAGACCTTCAGCTCTATTCTGATTGATTGATTGATTGATTGATTGATTGATTGAATCACTACAGTCAGTAACTTATGACTGTAATAAGCAGGCTCCATTACTGTCCCAACTCAAGGACTACCTGTCCTCTCCTGAGAGCTCATGCTTGCTCTCCTCCTGGTACTAATCACGCCTTTCCCGCCTCCAGCCAGTGGATGTTTAAAATGCTGCAAACATTTAAGGAATTATAAATGGGATTTTAACAGTGCCGGGAGGGATGAGGGCTTGCTGTGCCCGCTGGTTGGTAACGAATCTTTCCTGCTTCAGATCTTCCCACAAGCTGCACAGGAAATTAAACAGGGCTCTTAATGATCAGCCTCCCTCTTCCTTCCTCGATGAGAAATCATAACAGAAAATTAAGCGGGCTGAATGCTTTTTAACCTAATCAGCAAGACAATGAAAAAGGAGCCGAAGGATGTTGGCCAGAACAAGGGTAGAGTGTCATGAAAGGAACAGAAAGCAGCTCAGCAAACAGAAACGTGGAATAAAAGAATTGGTTGGTGTTTTGTTTTGTTTATTAAAAGGGGAAACAGAGATTTGAGATGCACCGTCCAGTGGGGGGCGAGGATGATGGGAACCAGTCAGGGATAGGATAGAAGAGAATAAAATAGAATAAAATAGAATTCAGGATATGATAGGATATAGAATAGAATTAGACTTAGAATTAGACTTAGAGTAGAGTACAGTAGAATAGAACAGAACAGCACAGCACAGAATAAAAAATTAGAATAGAATAGAATAGAATAGAACAGAATAGAATATAAAAATAGAATAGTATAGAACAGAATAGAAAATTGGAATAGAGTAGAATAGAACAGAACAGAATAAACAATTAGAATAATACAGAACAGAATAGAATAGAAAATTAGAATAGAATATGAATAGAATAGAATAGAAAATTAGCATAGTATAGAACAGAACAGAATAGAATTTAGGATAGGATAGGGTATAGAATGGAATACAATAGAAAATTAGAACAGAATAGAATAGATTAGAATAGAATAGGAATAGAATAGAGTAGAATAGAACAGAACAGAACAAAAAATTAAAAGTATAGAAGAGAATAGAACAGAAGATTAGAATAGAATAGAATAGAATAGAATATTAGAATAGTATAGAACAGAACAGAATAGAATTTAGAATAGGATAGAATATAGAATAGAATAGAATAGGATAGAACAGAACAGAATAGAATAGAATGTGGAAAACCTATGCAGAAAAAGAAGCAAAATCTTATTTTCAAACTCTCGGAAGCCATATAAACTCTACCACAATATTCAGAATTATTCCAAGCAGATTCCCCCCTCCCCATTAAAAAAAAATGTGCATAGTGCATTAAGCTGCCATGGTTGTTTTGAAATATTAAATAAATATCAACTGCTAAGTGGTCAGCAAATTCCAACTCTTTTTATAGGTATATTTTGTGCTTTTAAAACAAGTGGTAGAACTTGTAATTTTTTACAAGTTTGCAGGAGGGTTTGTTTGCACGTCTGTTACTTGTTAGTGCTGTTTTGACCATCCCACCCACTCCCCACTGCAGATTGCCCCCTGAAGCCCCCTCACAGTATTAGCAGAAATTCTGCTAACAGTGGCTAAAATCAGCAGAGCTCCAGGCTGAAAAGCAGAGAAGGTGAAAAAATTTAAACAGAAAGTATTTGCGAAATGAGCTTATTTTGGTGGAAATCTATAAAAAATGTTGAGTGTCATTCTTTGTCAAGATACGGTGTGATCACATGCATTTCCCCCCACTGCATATTAAATAACAAGATTGGAAGTGGCCTTGGAGGTCTTCTAGTCCAACCCCCTGCTCAAGCAGGAGACCTTATATCATTTCAATCAATCAATCAGAATAGACTGGAAGGGACCTTGGAGGTCTTCTAGTCCAGCCCTGTGCTCAAGCAGGAGATCCTTACAAAAAACAGAGTTGGAAGGAACTTGGAGGTCTTCTAGTCCAACCCCTTTGCTCAAGCAGGAGATCCTTACAGAATAACAGTTGGAAGGGACCTTAGAGGTCATCTATTCCAACCCATTGCTCAAGCAGGAGATCCTTACAGAATAACAGAGTTGGAAGGGACCCTAGAAGTCTTCTAGTCCAACCCCTGGCTCAAGCAGGAGAACCTATACCATTTCAATCAATCAATCAGTTAATGAATGAATGAATCAATCAATCAATCAATTAGAATAGAGCTGGAAGGGACCTTGGAGATCTTCTATTCCAGCCCTGAGCTCAAGCAGGAGATCCTGTATCATTTCAGGTAAGTGACTGTCTAGTCTCTTCTTAAAAACCTCCAGTAATGGAGCGTCAACAACTCCTGGTGGCAAGCAGTTCCACTGGTTAATTGTTCTCACTGTTAGGAAATTTCTCCTTAATTCCAGGTTGCTTCTCTCCTTGGTTAGTTTCCACCCGTTGCTTCTTGTCCTCCCCTCGGGTGCTTTGGAGAATAATTTGACTCCCTCTTTTTTGGAGCAGCCCCTCAAATACTGGAATAACGCTATCATATCACTCCTAGTCCTTCTTTTCTAGCCAATTCCTGCAACTGTTCTTCGTATGTTTTAGCCTGCAGCCCCCTAGTCATCTTTGCTGCCTTGACAGATAACTGCGAGAGATAAAATTGCGGCTTTGTTGTTGTTTTATTTATTGCCCCTGGTTTCTCACTTACTGCATCTTCATTGTTTTTTAAAAAAAATCAAAGCAAAAGGGGGTCTGGAAGAAGAGAAGAAATGGCAAACAGATGGCAAGGACACGTCTGTGCAAGGGTTGAATGTTGAGATACCAGATCAATGAAGATACCTTGTTCAGATACAAGATAAATAACACAAGTAGCATACAAAGGAAGCCTCTCCTGATGCCCTTCAAACTTCTCTTGGGCATTGGTTTGATTGACACGGTGCATTGACCTAGGTAGGCGAATATAGATACAAATATCTATATAGGTGGCGAGGTGCGAGGTGGCGCAGTGGTTAAATGCAGCACTGCAGGCTACTTCAGCTGACTGCAGTTCTGCAGTTCAGCTGTTCAAATCTCACCGGCTCAGGGTTGACTCAGCCTTCCATCCTTCCGAGGTGGGTAAAATGAGGACCTGGATTGTTGTTGGGGGCAATATGCTGACTCTGTAAAACCGCTTAGAGAGGGCTGAAAGCCCTATGAAGCGGTATATAAGTCTAACTGCTATTGCTATTGCTAAAATTAACAGAGTGGGAAGGGACCTTGTAGGTCATCTAGTCCAACCCCCTGCCCAAGCAGGAGACTCTATGTCATTTCAGAGAGGCGGCTATCCAATCTCTTCTTGAAAGCCTCCAGTGATGAAGCATCCATAACTTCCGAAGGCAAGTTGTGTTCCGTGAGTTGATTGTTCTCCCTGTCAGAAAATTCCTCCTTATTTCTAAATAGAATCTCTCCTTGGTCAGTTTCCATCCATTCTTCCTTCTCTGGCCTTCAGGGGTTTTGGAGAATAGCTTGACCCCCTTCCTCCTCTCTGGGGCAGCCCCTCAAATATTGGAAGATGCTCTCCTGTCTCCCCTGGTCCTTCTCTTCCCTAGACTAGCCAGGCCCAGTTCCTGCAACCGTCCATCGTCTGTTTTAGTTGGACCTACAAAAAAATCTGCATAGTTGGGGGAGGGGGGAATGATACAATAAGCGACAGGACTTTATTTTTCAGTGGTTCCCCCCCCCCCAAAGTCTCTTAAATTTCTAAGCATCATGTCTTTGCCTTTTTCCATTTCTCTGTTGTTATTTTTTTTCCCCACCCTGCAAGAGAAATTCAAGCGGATTGCAATCTGGTTTCTTTTTATTTTCTTTTTCAGCCTCCGATTCATCGCAACCGACCAGTTGTTTCTTTTGCTGCAGCTTCAGGAAGTCGGACTTCCTTCTTGCGCCAACTGTGAGTTCCCCAGCCAGGCCCAGCTGCCTTCCAGCAGCTTCTCCCCTGAAGCCGATGAATGGCTCTTGACTGATCTGGAAATAAGGAGGAATTTTCTGACAGGGAGAACAACCCACCCATGGGACAGAAGTTCCCTTCGGAAGTTGTGGGAGCTTCATCCCTGGAGGCTTTCAAGAAGAGACTGGACTGCCATCTGTCAGAAATGGTGTAGGGTCTCCTGCTTGGCTGGGGGGGTGGACTAGATGACCTACAAGGTCCCTTCCAACTCTGTTAATCTGAATCTATCTAAGATGATCAAAGGCCTTGTGACTCAAAAAGATGATGAATGGTTGCAGGAACTGGGCCTGGCTAGTCTAGGGAAGAGAAGGACCAGGAGAGACAGGAGAGCATCTTCCAATATTTGAGGGGCTGCCAGAGAGAGGAGGAAGGGGGTCAAGCTATTTTCCAAGGTACCTGAAGGGCAGAGAAGGAAGAATGGATGGAAACTGACCAAGGAGAGATTCAACCTGGAAATAAGGAGGGATTTCCTGACAATCAACCCATGGAAGAGAAGTTGCCTTCGGAAGTTGTGGGAGCTTCATCCCTGGAGACTTTCAAGAAGAGACTGGATTGCCCTCTGTCAGAAACGGTGTAGGGTCTCCTGCTTGGGTGGGTGGGTGGGGGCGGGTTGGACTAGGTGACCTCCAAGGTCCCTTCCACTTCTGTTAATCTGTAATCTGCAAACCTTAACATTTATGGACTTCAACTCCTGGAATTCCCCAAACAGCCAGTTTCTTCTCTCTTGTCTCTTGGCTGACTCCCCTAACTAACTTGGTTAGTGCACAAACTCACTTTGTGGGTTTGCATAACGCATCATAAACACCCCTGCTCAAAAATCTAACCTCCGGTTAAGATAGAATAAACCGTTCAAGGCGTATCAATGCAACCAAGGTTATTATTACTGAGCTAAGATGACACAAACTCTGTATATCGTATTTATGTCCCAACAGAGATCCCCAGCAATATCTGTACGGTGGACTTTAGAAGAGGGCAGGGGTCTCACCCTGGGGTAGGAAAACCCTTCAGGGAGGGGGAAGTGACACAATAAAAACCAATCGCTGTCTATTTAACCTGGATAATGATTTCCAGACCAGGCTCCAGAATGGTTTTACCTAATCCAGGGTAATCCTAAGGAATGCCGTCTATATAGGCGAGGGTCTTAATATTAACTTTAGGTTACGTGTGTTCGTTCAGCATTTCTCAACTTCGGCAACTTGAAGATGTGCAGACTTCAACTACCAGAATCCCCAGCCGGCATGGGTCAGTATTTTTGCAAGATGCAAATTTTGCAAATAATAACCAAAGAAACAAACAACAAATGAATGAACGAAGAAGGAAGGAAGGAAGGAAGAAAATAAATAAATATATAAATGAATAAATAAACATGCCAAACCCAATATGAAAGACATTAGATCAGGGTTTCTCAACAACTTTTAAGATGTGTGGACTTCAACTCCCAGAATTCCCCAGCCAGGATGCTTTAAGAGGGTTGGACTTCAACTCCCAGAATTCCCCAGCCAGGATGCTTTAAGAGGGTTGGACTTCAACTCCCAGAATTCCCCAGCCAGGATGCTTTAAGAGGGTTGGACTTCAACTCCCAGAATTCTCCAGCCAGCATGCTTAAAGAGGGGTGGACCTCAGTTCCCAGAATCCCCCAGCCAGCATGCTTTAAGATGGTTGGACTTCAACTCCCAGAATCCCCCAGCCAGCATGCTTTACAATGGTTGGACTTCAACTCCCAGAATCCCCCAGCCAGCATGCTTTAAGATGGTTGGACTTCAACTCCCAGAATCCCCCAGCCAGCGTGCTTTAATATGGTTGGACTTCAACTCCCAGAACTCCCCAGCCAGGATGCTTTAAGAGAGGTGGACTTCAGTTCCCAGAATTCCCCTGTCAGGATGCTCATAGTTTGATGAAGTGGGCAGGATGTAGACTTTGCGAATGAATGAATGAATGAATGAATGAATGAATGAATGAATGAATGAATGAATGAATGAGATAATAGATGAATGAGATAGTAGATAATAGGTGAGTAATTTCTCAACCCTGATCACTTTTCAGATGTGTGGCCTTCAACTCCCAGAATTCCCTAGCCAGCAATGGGGAAAACCCTGACTTGGGAATTCTGGGAGTTGAAGTCCAACCATCTTAAAAATGATCAGGGTTGAGAAAGCCTGATCTAGAAGAAGGTTGATTCCTCCCCAACAAGCTTAGAATGACACTGCATATATATATATATAGTTGCAAATCTTTGGGGGTCAGGGTGAAGTGGCCGGCACAGAACTCTGAAGAGGATTGCACACTCATCCCTGGCGGGCAGAATGAGAGCTGAGAGACCCCCCCCGGCTCCATCAAAAACCCGGCCAAAGTTTCGCTGGAAAATAGTCCTAAATAAGTACAAAGAAAGGGAAAGGACATATTTGAAAGGCGGCTCATCATTCAGGCAATTCCTGCATAATGAGTATTGTTGATTGTTCTACGAAGATCCGGAACACAGGATTTTTCCAAATTCCTGAAGGAAGACTCAGCGCACCAGCTGCATAGGAAGGAAGTAGTTCCCAGAGAGTTATCTGCAGTGTTTTGCAATCGGGGGGGCCCTTTAAGATCTGTGGACTTCAACTCCCAGAATTCCTCAGCCAACTGGCTGGGGAATTCTGGGAGTTGAAGTCCACAGATCTTAAAGGGGCCTAGCCAGATTGAGAAACAGTGTTGAATCTTCTAAATCTGATGTGCTCTCTGGAGTATGGAAAATTCAGGTAGTCCTCAACATACAACAATTCATTTAGTGGCTGTTCAAAGTTATAACAACAGAACTGGGGGGGGGAGTGACTTATGGTCATGTTTCACACTTACGACTGTTGCAGTGTTCACACAATCAAAATTCAAACAGTTGATAACTGACTCACATTTATGACGGTGACAGTGCGCTGGGGTCACGTAATCACCTTTTGGTGACTTTCTGACACGCAATAGGGAAGCCAGATTCACTTAACAACCGGGGTATTATCAACTGCAGTGATTCACTTAACAACTGTGGACAGAAATGTCGTAAAACGGGGCAAAACTCACTCAAGCAATGCCCCGCTTAGCAACGTAAACATTGTGCTCATTTGTGGTCGTTCCCAGATTCAGCTTCCAGTGAGTTTGGTCAGGCTTTGAATAATTGTACAAAGATGGCCACAATTTATAAATCCGTTCTACAGGGAGTTCTCGACTTGCAACCACCATTGAGCCCAAAATGTATGTTGTTAAGTGAGAAGTGTGTTAAGTTAGAACTGAACAAAGAACTAGAGAAATAGCAAAATTTATGGGAAAGGAACAATAGGTTAACAATGGCAACTTCTTATAAATAAAACTTATGTAAAACTTAAAACTTATGTTTTATAGATGGGATTTACCACTTGCTTGTTGTTGTTAGTTGTGAAGTTGTGTCCAACCCCATGGTCAACATTACTCCAGGCCTTCCTGTCCTCTACCATCCTCCGGAGTCCATTAAAGCTCAGGCCGACTGCTTCGGTGACTCCATCCAGCCACCTCCTTCTCTGCTGTCCCCTTCTTCTTCTTCTGCCCTCCATCGTTCCCAGCAAGAAGCTCTTCTCCAGGGAGTCCTTCTTCCTTCTCATCAGGTGGCAAAAGTATTTGAGATAGGTAGGTAGGTAGGTAGGTAGGTAGGTAGGTAGGTAGGTAGGTGGGTAGGTGGGTGGGTGGGTGGATGGATGGATAGATAGATAGATAGATAGATGCGAGAGAGAGAGACAGAGATGATAGATAGATAGATAGATAGATAGATAGATAGATAGATAGATAGATAGATAGATAGATAGATAGATAGATAGATAGATAGATGCTATGAGTTGCGAAGTCGTGTCCGACCCAACACAACCCCATGGACCACGTTCCTCCAGGCCTTCCTGTCCTCTCCCATCACCTGGAGTCCATTTAAGCTCACACCCTGGAGGTGTGGAAGACTGGAAGACTGTCATATCTCCTCTACTCCTTTTTACTGCAGTGGTATTGTTAATCCTGAAATTGTATCGACCCATCTCGACCCCTTGGACAATGTTCCTCCAGGCCTTCCTGTCTTCTACCATCCTCTTCAAGTCCCTTGAAGCTCAGGCCGACTGCTTCCGTGACTCCATCCAGCCACCTCCTTCTCTGCTGTCCCCTTCTTCTTCTTTTGCCCTCCATCGTTCCCAGCATGAGGTTCTTCTCCGGGAGTCCTTCCTTCTCATCAGGTCGCCAAAGTCTTTGAGTTTCCTCTTCAGGATCCGGCCTTCTAAAGAGCAGTCAGGGTGGATCTCCTCTAGGACTGACCGGTTGGATGGCCTTGCAGTCCAAGGGACTCAATGCAGGAGTCTTCTCCAGCACCAGAGTTCAAAGGCCTCCATTCTTCAGCCTTCCTTGTGGTCCAACCTTCACAGCCATCCATTGCAACTGGGAAAACCACAGCCTTGAGTAGACATACTTTTGATTGGCAGGGTGATGTCTCTGCTTTTTAGGATGCTGTCTAGATTTGCCATCGCTTTCCTCCCCAGGAACAAGCCTCTTTTAATTCCTTGGCTGCCGTCCCCATCTGCGGTGATCTTGGAGCCCAGGAAAATAAAATCGGTCACTCCCTCCATTTCTTCCCCATCTATTAGCCAGGAATTGAGAGGGCCGGATGCCATGATCTTAGTTTTCTTAATGTTGAGTTTCAAGCCAACTTTTGCACTCTCCTCCTTCACCCGCATCAAGAAGCTCTTTCGTTCCTCTTCACTTTCTGTGATTAGAGTGGTATCGTCTGCATATCTGAGGTTGATATTTCTCCCGGCAATCTTAATTCCAATTTTTGATTCATTTAGCCCTGCTTTTCTCATGATGTGCTCTGCGTATAAGTTAAGGGCGACAATATACAGCCCTCCACTTGCCAGGTTAGCTAGAATGTTTAAAAATATGTCTAGCAAAAGTTGGAAATGTCAACAAAAGACGGGCACATTTTATCACATGTGGTGGAAATGTGTTAAAGCAAAAGAGAATTGGGCAAAAATACACAGATGGCTAGAAAAAAATAATAGGGAAACATGCAGATTTCAAACCTGAACTCTTTTTATTAGGGATGATTTCAGAAAAATGTGGTAAGAAAAGTATGCATTTAATATTACATGTCTTAACAGCTGCGAGGATTATTTTAGCATATTTGAAAAATGAAGAAACACTGGAGGATGAAGAGATAATTCAGAAGATATTAGATGGTGCAGAAATGGGTAGACCGACACTGAAAATCAAATAGAAAGAAGACACAGAATATTATCAAACATGGAACTTATTTTACCAATAATTGGGAAAAAGGGGTGGAGAGTAAGAATGGATTCTTTATTTTTAAGCAAATTAAATAGCCCAGACAACACGATTTTTATTAAGCAATAAGAAATTTATCTTTTTTTTAAAGAAGGTCGCAAAAGTGACTCTGCAACCGTCATAAGTGTGAAACATAGCCATAACTCACTTTTTTCAGTGCCGTTGAACGGCCACCAAAGGAACTGTTTGTAAGCCGAGGACCGTCTATAAATAGCTGATGTTTTTTCCCAGAAGGTTATCAAACCTGAGAGTGTTGATATTGAGAAAGTATCAAAGGGCCCCCGAAAGGAGGGATTTTGGTGGAAGAAAAGCCGAAAGTTGTTTATTTTAGCTGAAACTTGGAAAAGTTTATATTGCGGTCATGTTTATGTGAACTAAGGGTGTGGTGGTTGGCTGGGAAAGAAGGAAGGAAGGTGGGAGGAAGAGAGGGGGGAGAGGGAGGAGGGAGAGAGAGAAGGAAGGAAAGAAG
>NC_045557.1:11901828-11914328 GCF_009769535.1 Thamnophis elegans | reverse complement strand
TAACTTCTTTTATAAACAAAGTGTTGTCCTGGTTCTCCCCCCCCCCCGCATCCTTTACATCTTCTATAATGCATCGTGCATTTTACATTGTTTTTCCGTTTTACATTCCAGTCGTCTTATTTTTATTCCATATTCTCCCGCTTAATTTTAATTTCTTCTTAATATTAGACAGTATCATTGTTTGCCTATCCAAATTAATCAGATTTAACATATCATTTCCATCTATTATTCGATTTTACTATTAATGACACCTATCCTCAAGTTTAATTTTGTATAATTAACATTCCATTTAATTTGTCCTCCACAAGTAGTAATTTTACTCTATATCCCCCACATTGTATTCCATATATACCGTTGGCTACATTTACTAGATTTCATTCTATTCTACTAGTAAATCCTTTTCTTTCTTTTTACTCCTTTCAATCATTTTCTCTTAGTCTCTCACTTCTCTTATATTCTCTTCTCCACACCCATTTGCCTAGCTTTTTCTCTTTCTTGATCTTAAAATTTCTATATTTTTGTTTCCAATCTTTTTTCTCCTTTTTAATTCTGCTGTTTTAGTACCTCTCCCCAATTCCCCCCCCCATCTTTCCCCATTAATCTCATCTTTGCTATTTCCCATTTTTGGGTTCTACTTCCCCCGTGTCTCCTTTTGGTATATAACTGTAAATTCCAGTATAATCATCTAAGTATTTTTCTTCAAAAAAGGCCTGTTTTTCACAGTTTGCAGCATCCCCCCCGCCCTCTCTGGTCATGTGATCAAAATTCAGATGCTTTCACTACTAATCATATACTTATATAATTCTAACATTATGACACCATTAGTAGTGAAATGCTAGAATTAAACGAAAGGGGATCAGATGATGAAATAATATATTTTAATGTAAGCATGTGTATTAATAGTAGAATTATATGGACTAGAGGACTTGGAAAGAACACAAATAGATGTATGAATAAGAATTAAGTTTTAATTGAAAATTAAAGTTTGAATGATGATACTAGAAAAAACATGAAAGTGCTTTAAATGATTGTTATTGGTACCAGAGGTGTATATTGAGATGTTGAATAATGAATGAATGAATGAATGAATGAATGAATGAATGAATGAAAGAAAGAAGGAAGGAAAGAAAAAAAATAAGAAAGACAGACAGTAAGGAACAGACAGGAAGGAAGGAAGGAAGGAAGGAAGGAAGGAAGGAAGGATGGATGGATAGAAGGATGGATGGATGGATGGAACGAACTTTAATATAAACAGATGTGAAGAGCTAAATAATGGAAACATGAATAACAAAACAGATGGAAGATGGGAAACAGAAAAGAAATGTAATTACTATATCTTTGAAAATAATAGTGATAGGAAGGGGGGAAAATTCAAATAGAGATAGAAATAGGGGAAATATAGTATATGTATATCCATATATTATATATATGAAAGAGTAAGAAGGTGGTTTAGAACTGAAAGGTGGTAGTAAAAGATATGAGTAAATAGTATGGAACAATGAAAATGAAATGTACTATGAGTAATAATACTATGTCTATTTGTGTTGAAATGTATGATACTCAGGTAACACACCGTTCACGCAGTGATATGTATAAACACTATAAAATAAAAAACCTGAACAACAAAAAATTTCAGATGCTTGCTCAGCTTTATTTATTTATTTATGACGGTCTCCGTGTCCTGGGGGGTGGATGTTATGTTAATCCCCCTTTAGCGACCTTCTGACAAGCAAGTCCGCGGGGAAGCCAGATTCACTTAACAACAGAGTTACCAACTCATCAGCGGCGGTGATTCGCTGAACAACTGGCAAGAAAGGTTGTAAAACGGGGCAAGCCCCCCATTAAACATCTCTCTGAGGAACAGAAACATTGCGCGATGTTGGAAATTCAGTGCTGCACTAGGAACCTTTTACCATATGTGGTGGGAGTGTCCGAAAGCTTTTTTGGCACCAGATAAGAAAGTGGTTGGAAGAGATGTCAAATCAAAGAATGGAGTTGAGGCTAGAACTATTTCTGTTGGGGATTACAAAAGGAAAAATATAGCAAAGGTGGATTATACAGTATTTAATGTTGCATATCTTAACAGTGGCAAGATTGACCTTCGCACAAAAACAGAGATTCCCCCCAGAACAAGAAATAATAAATAAGATTCTGACGTGCGCAGAGATGGACAGGTTGACTCTAGAGCTGAAAGACAAGGAATACCACGAAATCTGGGAGAAATGCTACCGATGGTTAGAAACGAGGGGAAAAAGTTGGGGCAGAGAAACACGGATAAGTTAAGAATTAGAAAATATGGTTATTCGTATTGTACGAAAGGTAGGAACTTGATATTGTATATGTACTGATAGTAGCTATATCATGAAAGGGATTAATTTGTAGAGAATTTGACTGACTGCACATAGCTAAGAAATGGGTGCAAACTGTTGTTGTTGTAAGATTTAAAAATTCCCAGGAAATGACTATGCCAGAAACATTGCACTACAACATTAAAAACGTCACAACTTTTTTAACGTTTACCTAATAGAAACTTTAAAAAAAAAAAATGTGGTCGTAAGTCAAGAAGTATTTGTGTACAGTAAAGTAGTCCTCAACTTGTTTAGTGGACAAGTTTTAAAGTCACCAAGGTTGGAGACCAACGTTTAGATTAAATGTTTCCCTACCTCGACAATTCCGTGTGAACTCCAACTCCCAGGATACCCCAGGCCAGTGTTTCTCAACCTTGGCAACTTGAAGATGTCTGGACTTCAACTCCCAGAACTCCACAGCCAGCATTCGCTGGCTGGGGAATTCTGGGAGTTGAAGTCCGGACATCTTCAAGTTGCCAAGGTTGAGAAACACTGCCCCAGGCAGGCGAGGGAATTCTAGGAGTTGAGGTCCAGACATGGTCACATGATCAAAATCCAGAGGGTTGGCAACTGGCATGTACTTATGACGGTTGGAGAGTGCCTGGGTCACGTGATACCCATTTGCGACCTCCCGACAAGGAAAATCAATGAGGGAAACCAGAGTCAATTACCAGTTTAAGAACCGCAGTGACTCGCTTAACAACTTTGTCAAGGAAGGTTGTAAAAGGAAGCAAAACTCACTTAGCAACCTCCTTGATAATTTGGCACTCAGCGGTGGTCATAATTTCAAGGACTTATAAATTTTCTCCACCCCCCCCCCCCAAATTCTAGAGAAATAGAAGAGGGGGTTTAGTATGGGTAAACCCCAAGATTTTATTTTTTGTTTTAATGTTTTATGTTTTAACTGCTTACATTTTATAGTTTTTAAACTGATTTTTTTGTGTCTTCTAATCTTCGATTGGGAGCCCCCTCAGAATTGTCTGAGGTAGTCCTCGGACTTACGACCACAATCAAGCCCCAAATGTCTGTTGCTCAGCGAGACATTCATTCAGTGAGCTTTGCCTCACTTTACGCCCTTCCCTCCCTTGGTTGCTAAGTGAATCACTGCAGTTAGTAACCTGGTCGTTAAATGAATCTGACTTCCCTGTCGGCTTTGCTTGTCAGAAAGTCACCAAAAGGGGGTCAGGACACTGTAATGGTCATAAGTATGAACCAATTGGCACACGTCTGAATTTCGATCACGTGATTGTGAGTACGTTGGAAAGGTCGTAACTCTGAAAAACCATCCTAAGTCACTCAGTGCCGTTGTAACTTTCAAAACGGTCACTCAACGTACTGCTGTAAGTCGAGGATTACCTGTACATATCCTTTAAATAAAATAAATAAGATCCTCTCGATTAATTTTGCATGGTGGTGTCAACTCATAAAGCATTTGCATAAAATACTTCATAAAGCACATAAAAGTCAGGAATCGGGTGGCGGATTTTTCCAGCCCACCAATTTTGTGAAGAGCTGCAGGGGAGAAAAATTTCCGCTTTTTAATAAAATTGACGAGCCGGAAGACAGATTAAAAACATTACAGCCAGTCCTCCTCGATTTACAACGATCCACTTACTGGCTGTTCAAAATGACATTGGGAAAAGTGACTTAGGACTGTTATTCGCACTCATGACCCTTGCAACCTGCATACGATCATCATCCTCATCTTTTAATGACCCCATAATCTGGGGTGGTCTCTGGGCAACTGAATGGAGCTAGGAGAGTGTTTTAATGGCCGGATGCCTTTCTTGTCACCGGGACGGAGTTTTGTTCAGCAGATATATTCTGCAACCTACCCACGACTACATGATCAAAATTCAAATGCTTGACAATGGGCATGTACTTATGACGGTCGAAGCGTGCCCGGGTCATATGATCCCCCTTTTGCGACCTTCTGTCAATCCAAGTCAAAAGAGAAGCCGGATTCATTTAACAACGGTGTTATGAACTTTTTCACTTGCAGGGATTCCCTGATTCCCTGGGGTTGGGCTAAATGACCTACAAGGTCCCTTCCAACTCTGTTCATCTGAACTCTCCGATTTCAAGGACGGCCTTAAGCACCAGGAGGTCACGAGGAAAATAAATCTGCGTTTGAATGGGTGGCACATTCTTGGGAGCCTGGCACGTTTCCCCCAGCCCGGCCAATTTCGAGTAAAACAACCCTGTGGAATGGCTGAGATTCCAGCTTGACGTTCCCCGGTGACCTTTCGGTGCTGCTATGCCAGAGGGGTGCCAAGCTCTCAGCCCCGGCACGCAGGCTGTGCTGGTCTGCGCATGACACTCGAGTGTGCCCTTCTCCTGAGCGCTGCACCTGGCCTACAGCTGCCTGTCGCTGAGTGATGTGAAGCTGGAATTGGCGGCACCATTTTGAGTAGGGGAGCTGCAATATTCTGGAAGCCAGCAGGTGGAAGCAAAGAGACCTAAAGTCTTAACCTGCTGCTGCCATCTAGTGTCCATCTGAAATTTAGCAGCCCAGCTATGAGAATCCTAAATACAGGTTAGTCCTCAACTTATAACCATTCATTTAGCGACTGTTCAAAGTGATGACGACACTGAAACAGGTCTGTTTTTCACAGTTTCAAACCTTTGCAGCGCCTTACGCGATCAAAATTCAGGCGCTTGGCTGCTGACTCCTACTTATGACGGTGTCGGTGCCCCGGGCTCATGCAATCCCCTCTTGGCAGAGATTCTCCTAGAGAGGTCAGTTTCTGCTTTCCTTGGTTTAAAACTGACCCCTCTAGGAGAATCTCTGCCACCTTTTACGCCTCTATGCTCTTGCACCAGCCTGTCACTGCATGGCTGGCTGGGGAATTCTGGGAGTGGAAGTCCACATGCCTTAAAGTCGCCATGTTTGGAGCCCTTGCTTTAGACTAAATGTTTCTCAACCTCAGCAACTAAGTGGTAACTCCAACTCCCAGAATATCCATCCATCCATCCATCCATCCATCCATCCATCCATCCAGTGGTGGGATTCAGCCGGTTCGCACCTATCCGGGAGAACTGGTTGGTAACTTTCCAGGCAGTTCGGAGAACCGGTTGTTGGAAGAAATCTCCTTTTGTTTTTCCCCACTTTACAGGGCTAATCCTGTAAGGAAGGCAGGAAGGAAACATTCTGGTGTTGTTTCTAGCCTCATCTTTGTTGATCTGCTTACAGAAACTGTCTCTCTGGTTAACCCTGATTACATTGTGAAGCAGCCATCGACGGGAGTGACGTTGAGTTGGCCACACCCATCCAGTCATGTGACCACTGAGCTCCGCCTACCCAGATGGCTATTAGGGCAGAGAACCGGTTGTTAAATTATTTGAATCCCACCACTGCATCCATCAATCCAATGAGGAGCCAAGGTGGCGCAGTGGTTAAATGCAGCACTGCAGGCTACTGCTAGATCAGCAGGTCAGCGGTTCAAATCTCACCGGCTCAGGGTTGACTCAGCCTTCCATCCTTCCGAGGTGGGTAAAATGAGGACCCAGATTGTTGGGGGCAATATGCTGACTCTCTGTAAACCGCTTAGAGAGGCCTGAAAGGCCTATGAAGCGGTATATAAGTCTACTGCTATTGCTATATTGCTATCCTTCCTTCCTTCCTTCCTTCCTTCCTTCCATCCATCCATCCATCCATCCATCCATCCATCCATCCATCTATCTATCTATCTATCTATCTATCTATCTATCTATCTATCTATCTATCTATAGGTGAGGTGACATGAAGCTGCATCCAGGCGGTTGTTACCGCCTCCCTTCGGGAGGGGCACTTCCCCGCCGCACTTAAAGCGGCGGTGGTGAGACCCCTCCTGAAGAAACCATCTTTGGATCCAGCTGTCCTCAACAACTATCGTCCAGTCTCCAACCTTCCCTTTGTAGGGAAGGTTGTTGAGAAGGTGGTGGCCTTCCAGCTTCAACGGTCCTTGGAGGAAGCCAGTTACCTTGACCCCTTCCAGTCGGGCTTCAGACCTGGTTACAGCACAGAAACTGCTTTGGTTGCATTGACCAATGATCTCTGGAGAGCCAGGGATGGAGGCCATGCCTCCATCTTGGTTCTCCTTCACCTCTCGGCGGCTTTCGATACCATAGACCATGGTATCCTTCTGCGACGACTGCGGGAGGTGGGGGTGGGAGGCACTGTCTTGCAGTGGTTCTCCTCCTATCTCTTGGACAGGTCGCAGTCGGTGTTGGTTGGGGGACAGAGATCGACCCCTAGGCTCCTAACATATGGGGTGCCGCAGGGGTCGGTCTTGTCCCCCTTACTATTTAACATCTACATGAAACCGCTGGGCGAGATCATTCGGAGGCATGGGATAAGATACCATCAATATGCGGACGATACGCAGCTGTATCTGTCCGCCCCATGCCAACTCAATGAAGCGGTGGACGTGATGAACAAGGGTCTTGAGGCCGTTAGGGACTGGATGAGGGCAAACAAGCTTGTACTCAACCCCGAAAAGACCGAGTGGCTGTTGTGTTTCCCTCCCAATAATTTGGCTTGTGTTCCATCGCTCAGGCTGGGGGACCAAATATTACACCCCTCAGACAGGGTTCGCAACTTGGGAGTCCTCCTGGACCCACAGCTGACCTTTGATTACCATCTGTTGGCTGTGACCAGGGGGGCATTTGCCCAGGTTCGCCTGGTGCGCCAGTTGCGACCCTACCTGAACCGGGAGGCTCTCACAACAGTCACTCGTGCCCTTGTGACCTCTAGGCTGGAATACTGCAACGTGCTCTACATGGGGCTGCCCTTGAAGAGCATCCGGCGACTTCAGCTAGTTCAGAATGCGGCCGCGCGAGTGATCGTGGGCGCACCTCGGTTCGCCCACATAACACCTATCCTCCGCGAGCTGCACTGGCTACCTGTTGATCTCCGGGTGCGCTTCAAGGTGCTTCTCACTACCTATAAAGCCCTACATGGTAGTGGATCTGCGTACTTGAGAGACCGCCTCCTGCCAATTACCTCCTCTCAACCCATCAGATCTCACAGATTAGGCCTCCTCCGAGTGCCATCTGCCAGTCAGTGCCGGCTGGCAACTACGCGGAGGAGAGCCTTTTCAGTAGCAGCTCCGACCCTCTGGAACGATCTCCCCGTGGAGATTCATACCCTCACCACCCTTCAGACCTTCCGCACAGCCCTTAAGATCTGGCTATCCCGCCAGGCTGGGGGTAAAGAGTATAATCCGCCCCCACCCAAATGTTGAATGAATGTTGCTCGATTTTAATTATACATTGTGTTATATGTCATTGTATGTTCCCCCTCCCATATAAGTTGTTAGCTGCCCTGAGTCCCCTCAGGGAAAAGGGCGGCCTATGAATAAACTTATTCTATTCTATTCTATTCTATCTATTTATCTATCTAAAAATGGCTGTGTGTATATATGTTCCAGCATAACTCTGGAATGCCTCGAGCAATTTCAACCAAACTTGGTACAGAGATGACTTACTCTCTGGAAACAAATACTGTGGGGGTAAGGCAGCCCTAACACCCTTCAGGGTGTGTGTTCTGCTAAGATACAGCCTGTTGTGCCTTAAAATGGCTTCTACCGTACTGCCGTAAATGAGCTTCTACTGTACAGCGCAGTGGAGTTGCCATGTTAACGGCTTCACAGTACTCCACAAGGAGGTACTCCGCCTCTGGTAAGGGGGAAAATCCAACATTAGAAATTACGTTTGGTCCGGGATTATTTTTGAGGGCAAATATATGGATTAGGTTAAATAAATACACGGGTAATGCCGGGTTATCAGCTAATACCCAATAAATTTGATTTATAACGATCAGCCTCATTATTTACACCACCCTTTCCAGGAATTCTTCATAAGGAAAGAGCGGTCTCTCAACTGTGAAACCTCCCCATCAGGAATAGTCTACCTGCACGCATCAAACAGGGAGGCCAAAAGGGGAGGGGATATCGCTCCTTTGCTCAACATGACAATTGCTTGTCGAGCTGATGTTGCAAATACTTATTTACACAGAGGCTGCAAATAAAATTTCATTACAGATCTCGATTGGATTAAAGGGAAGACTCAGCCGCTCGTGGTCAGTTGCCATGGCAGCCAACGACAACTCACATTTTGGGGGAAGCCCAAAGGGGAAATGTGAGTCACGCTGGGCACATGGGTGGCACATCTGTGCCAGGGCTTCCGCTCCAGCAACTGTGGTGTTGCTCCAGCAACGGAGACAAAGAAAACCAGGAGTCATCGTGGTCAGGCCGACGACTCATCCGCGTGGCACATTGAGGCAAGACCACGGAGTCACCCAGTTTGCCCCCAGTGAACCATCCCTCACACCTGGCATCTAGCAGAGCCCTGGGTGGCCCAGAGGGCAAACCCCTGGGGAATGCCAGCCTTTGGCATCGAAACAGGGCTGCTAAATTGGCACGGTCTTCGTCTCATGCTCTTGGAGCCAGATTCTGGTTTGCTAGCAGCACTGACGACATGGATGTATTGCTCCACCATGCTTTCCAGCCCCCTCTAAAGGGTTTACAGAGCCAGCCCCTTCGCCCCCCAACAATCTGGTTCTCCACTGTTCTAGGGTTTTGAGTGTATTCAATTCAAGATTGTCCTAATTGCACCACAAAGCTAGTTGTTCAACCTCCTGTCTGTAGGCAGAATCATCGTTGCCTTCCTAAGTTTCATAATTTCATAATGACGCATATGTTCACCATCACTGGTATAACCATACTCTTCAAAGAGATGGACTGGGGTAACATGATAGCAATCTTCCAATATTTGAGGGGCTGCCAAAATTGAATAGAGGGTCCCCCCTATTTTCCAGGGCCCCAGAAGACAAGAGACAATGGATGGAAACTAAGCAAGGAGAGAAGCAACCTGGAATTCAAGAGAAACTTCCTAATAGTGAGAACAATTAACCAGTGGAACAGCTTGCCACCAGAAATTGTGGATGCTTCATCCCTGGAGGCTTTCAAGAAGAGACTGGATAGCCGCCTGTCTGAAATGACATAGAGTCTCCTGCTTGGGCGGGGGGTTGGACTAGATGACGTACAAGGTCCCTTCCCACTCTGTTAATCTGTATCTGTATTCGCCTACCTAGGTCAATGCACCGTGTCAATCAAACCAATGCCCAAGAGAAGTTTGAAGGGCATCAGGAGAGGCTTCCTTTGTATGTTACTTGCGTTATTTATCTTGTATCTGAACAAGGTATCTTCATTGATCTGGTATCTCAACATTCAACCCTTGCACAGACGTGTCCTTGCCATCTGTTTGCCATTTCTTCTCTTCTTCCAGACCCCCCTTTGCTTTGATTTTTTTTAAAAACAGTGAAGATGCAGTAAGTGAGAAACCAGGGGCAATAAATAAAAAACAACAAAGCCACAATTTTATCTCTCGCAGTTATCTGTCAAAGCAGCAAAGATGACTAGGGGGCTGCAGGCTAAAACATACGAAGAACAGTTGCAGGAATTGGCTAGAAAAGAAGGACTAGGAGTGATATGATAGCGTTACTCCAGTATTTGAGGGGCTGCTCCAAAAAAGAGGGAGTCAAATTATTCTCCAAAGCACCCGAGGGGAGGACAGGAATGAGAGAGAAAGAGAGACAGAGAGAGACACTAAGAGAGAGAGAAAGAGAGAGAAAGAGAAAGACAGTGAGAGGGAAAGAGAGAGAAAGAAAGAAAAAGAGAAAGACACTGAGAGAGAAAGAGAGAGAATGAGAGGGAAAGAGAGAAAGAGAGACAGATGCTAAGAGAGACAGAGAAAATGAGAGAGAGAGAGAGACAGACAGACACTAAGAGAGAGAAAGTGAGAGAGAGAGAGAGAGGAGAGAGAGAAAGAGAGAAAGAGAATGAGAGAAAGAGACAGAGACACTAAGAGAGAAAGTGAGAGAGAAAGAGATAGAGAAAGAAAGAAAAAGAGAAAGACAGTGAGAGAGAAAGAGAGAGAGAAAGTGAGAGAGAGAGAAAGAGAGACAGAGACACTAAGAGAGAGAGAAACAGACAGACACTAAGAGAGAGAGAAAGTGAGAGAGAAAGAGACAGAGAAAGAAAAAGAGAAAGACAGTGAGAAAAAGAGAGAGGGAGAAAGAAAGAGAGAGACACTGAGAGAGAAAGAATGAGAGAGAGAGAGAGAGAGAGACGTGGCTAAGAGAGAGACAGAGAGACACTAAGAGAGAGACAGAGACAGTTACTGAGAGATAGAGAGAGAGAAAGAGAGACAGAGAGAGACAGAGAGAGGCAGAGAGAGATAGACAGATAGATACTGAGAGAGAGAGAGAGGGGGAGAGAGAGAGAGAGAGAGAGAGAGAGAGAGAGAGAGAGAGAGACTGACTCTTGGCATTCAATTATCAAGCTTGATTTTGGGGTGAGGGCAATCACTAGATCTCCAACCAGCCTTCCTTTGTAAGCCAACCTGTCTGCTGTGGGTTCAAGGAACAGACAAACCCCAGCTTGAGCAAATGCGAGAGGCTTGTGATCTTATGCAGATAGCCGGATCCCTCCCCAGGGAAGGCCAGACGGGCCTCTTGTGCAAACAGCCTCCGCCCTGATTCGCACCGTCTGCGCAGGTGAGGGTTCGGCCGAGTGACCAACCCTTGGGATAAACGCAAGGCAAACAGGAGTTGCCAGGCGGTGCTTTTCATGCGCAACGGATCCCTCCCTTTCTGCTCCAAACGGTTTGTTTTATTCTATTTTAATTTTTGCAGTTTTTAAAATGCTTTCAGGGGTTTTCCTCGTTGGTTCTCCAGCCTTCGAAGGAGACTGGCGTGGAAGCACAAAGTCCAACCAACTAACTGGATAAGTCTAAAGAAAAAAAACGAATTAGAATTAGAATAGAATAGAGCTGGAAGGGACCTTGGAGGTCTTCTAGTCCAGCCCCGTTTGCTCAAGCAGGAGAACAACATGATAGCAGTCTTCCAGTATTTGAGGGGCTGCCACAGAGAAGAGGGAGCCCACCTATTCTCCAAAGCATCAAAGGGACAAGAAGCAATGGGGGGAAACTAATCAAGGAGCGAAGCCACCTGGATTTAAGGAGAAATTTCCTGACAGTGAGAACAATTAGCCAGTGGAACAACTTGCCACCAGGAATCGTGGGCGCTCCATCCCTGGAAGTTTTCAAGAAGAGATTGGATAGCTGGCTGTCTCAAATGAGTCTCTTGCTTGAGCAGGGGGCTGGACTAGAAGACCTCCAAGGTCTCTTCCAGCTATGCTATTCTGTTTTGTCCTGTAGTTCTGTTCTTTTCCATTTCTATTATTTATTTTTCTGTTATTTCTATTTCTATTATTTCTATTTATTTATATTTCTGTTATTTATATTTCTGTTATTTATATTTATATTTATTTATATTTCTGTTATTTATATTTCTGTTATTTATATTTATATTTATTTATATTTCTGTTATTTATATTTCTGTTATTTATATTTCTGTTATTTATATTTCTGTTATTTATATTTCTATTCTGCCAGAGTGAAAAAAATCAGGTTTCTTTCGGAAACTTACATTCACACAGTCCACAGAACCTGGATACTGACGTCCACCATCTTAGCATTTATTACGATGATTTGTTAGACTTTTAAAAAATCCTACCTTTATTATTTTCGTAGAGAACGTATCTAATAATCCTTCCACCTCTCATTTCCCCTGCAACAACAATCATGTGAAGTAGTTTGGGCTGAGAGGGAGAGAGCAAGAGGCTCCAGCTGGCTTTCATGGTTAAGCAGGACTAGAATTCACCCTCTCCTGGTGATTGGACCAAAGTTACCTAGCCATCTTTCATGCCTAAGGTGGGTCTAGAACTCACGGTCTCCTGGTCTTTTGACCCAAAGTCATCTAAATGGCCTTGATGGCTACGCAGAACTAGGATTCACTGTCTCCTGGTGATTGACCCAAAGTCGCACAAATGACTTTTATTCCTAAAGTGGAACTAGAATTCACCGTCTCCTAGAGATTGGCACAAAGTCACCCAGTTGGCTTTCATGCCTTAAGACAGGACTAGAACTCACGGTCTCCTGGTGATTGGACCAAAGTTACCTAGCCATCTTTCATGCCTAAGGTGGGGCTAGAACTCACGGTCTCCTGGTGATTACCTAGCCAACTTTCATGCCTTAAGACGGGACTAGAACTCACGGTCTCCTAGTGTTTGACCCAAAGTCACCTAAATGGCTTTCATGGCTCAGGAG